>NW_006290772.1:819654-830212 GCF_000327345.1 Myotis davidii
GACCCAGCGGATGCTCCGCCCGGCACCGTCCGCGGAGATTTCTGCATCGAGGTTGGCAAGTAAGGCCGGCCCTGGCCCCGGGGACATTGCTACCCCCTCCGGACTCCCCGCCCCAAGCAGGGCTTCGTGGGGCTCCTGCCCGCACTCAGGGCGCCTTTCCCGCGCAGGAATGTGATTCACGGCAGCGACTCCGTGGAGAGTGCCCGCCGAGAGATCGCGCTCTGGTTCAGCCCCAACGAGCTGCTCTGCTGGGAGGACAGCGCCGAGCGCTGGCTGTATGAGTAACGGCGGGACCCGAGCTGAGCACCCCGGGCTGCAATAGGTGTGGGTGACTTCGCACCCTCCAGGCCCCTGCGGTGGGGCCCAGGACACCCTGTGGCAGGGTGGACAGCACCCTTCGGACCTCCAAGAGGACAGGTGGGTCTGCCCCAGACATTGACGGCACTGTGTAGTGCGCCTGGAAATGCACCAGAGCGGAGAAGGCCTGGCGCTCAGCTCGGTCCAGCGTGTGTGTTTTTTATAATAAACTGAAGAAAACCCTTGTGCTCACGTTGGTTTGGGTTCAGGGACACAGGCTCCATGGTAAGACATTTATTACACAGAGCAGATACGCGGGTTTGCTTGCAGGGCCAAAGCCTGAGGAGAATCGTCACCCAGCCCCTTCCCCCAGCTGCATCCACCCAGATAACCCCGGCCATCCTGGCCCTGTGGGACAGACAAGGACTTGACATACATCACAGTGGAGAGGGGCAGGCGGTGGGGAGAAGCCTAAGCTGCACGTGACTGCAGTGGTCCTGGCTGGGCTACGGCATGGCTGCCCAAGATCTGTGCTTCTCTGGTGGGAGGTGCGTGGGCAGCAGGGCCGGGGGCTGCCCTGATCAGTGTTTCTCGGAGCAGGAGTAAGGCCTGGGCCTGGGCAGGTGGGGAGGCAGCAGTCCAGGGCGGTGCCCTTCAAAGCAGGTGGTGCATGCTCCTAGAGCCAGGGAGGTGGCCCGTCCTGAGCCCTGAGGGTCTCCGCTGTCAGCCTGTCAGTTGCCCTTAAGGGAGAAGGCCACACCACCAGCCCGAGGCACTTAGTAACGTGTCTTGGGAGCTGGGCTCCTCGGAGACTGCCTGGGAGGCAGGCCCTGGAGCACACCTTCTGCCCTCACCCTGAGGCCCAGCCCCCCACCCCTTCCTGAGGCTTGGGTCTGCCCTGGCAGCCTGAGAAACCCCACCCTGGGGCCGTCCAGGAGGAGGACTGCAGGGCCTGCTTCTATAAGGTGGGCCTTCTGCCCAGGAGAGGACACATGGGTTGATGAGGGCTGGTGAGCCTGCCACACAGGGACTCGGGGAACATGAGCACGACGAGGGCATCTATCTTCTCACACAGCTGCCCCGGGAGCCTGGATACATGCTTTCCTGCCATTTCCTGGGGTGGCAGGGGCAGGGCATGGGGGAACCCAGGGAAGGCTAGTGGCTGGGCTGGCTCCCTTAAGGTCAGACCCCACCCGCCTCAGACAGCAGGCAAAGGCAAGTGGGCCTTGGCTGTGAGGACCCTGCTTCCTCCCCTGATGAGATGGGAGCTCCCTGGGGAATGTTCACTCTGGAATTCTGCCTTGTTCTGGCCCTCCAGTGCCCTGGGTCTGGACTCTGGACGGGGGGCTGGCCAGGAGCTGCTTGGAAAAGGGTGTCCCCAAGGCTCTGTCCCTTCTACCTCCCACCTCCCAGCCAGATCCGCTTTGCTGCTTGCTGCCCCTGTCAGCTCCCAGGCCGGACCTAAGGTGAAAGCTGCAGGTTGAGAGGTTAGAGAGGGGCTGGTGGGCTGCCCCATGGGGCAGGGTGGGCATATGTACATGATGGTGCCAGGTAGGGGGCAACAGAGGCCATGCCTCACTCGGGGGAGTAGGACACCTGCCACACGATGATGTGGCTGCGCTCGGCCTTGGACAGCATGGGCTTCACCTGGCTCACATCCCCTGCACTCTCCTCCGTCTCATCGTCCTCCCCGTCGCCTGGGGAGAGAGCAGACGGCTGTGAGGGGCAGCCCCTGCCCAGGAGTCCCTGGGGCCTGAAGGCAGCTCCCACTCACCAATGCGGAAGTCAATGTAGCCCTCCCCACCGCTCAGCACCAGCACATTCTTCAGCTTCTGGACCTCCGCCTCCGAGGCAGGGGCGGCAGGCCCGGGGCCCTCGGACGGGCTGTCCAGCACGCTGCCATTGAGAGTGGCCAGCACATTCCCTGTCAGGAGGTACAGGGGCCTTAGGAGGACAGCCAGAGCCAACATGCAGGCTCCTGAAGGGAGGCCACGGGTGCCACCTGCAGGGAGTGGGGCCCGCCACTCACCTGGCACTGAGAC
Organism: Myotis davidii; assembly: GCF_000327345.1. Classification (NCBI taxonomy): domain Eukaryota; kingdom Metazoa; phylum Chordata; class Mammalia; order Chiroptera; family Vespertilionidae; genus Myotis; species Myotis davidii. The sequence goes on from NW_006290772.1 coordinate 821,994, forward strand.
AAAGAACTTGACAGCGTCGCGGTGCCCATGGAAGCAGAGCTGAGCCTGGGCCATGGAGCAGTAGGGGATGAAGCTGCTAGCCGACTTGTCGGTGCTGTCGTCGCCGTACACGTGGATGATGCCTCCTGGGCGGGCCCCCTCCCCAGAGGTGGGGGATGTCTTGTTGGCTGTTGATAGAGAGGAGCCTGGAGGGGCTGAACCCATCGACTGGGAAATTTCCAAGCAGGTGAGGGCAAAGGGTAGGAGCACGCTGTGGGGCCCGCAGGGCATCTTGGGTTGGGGCCTTTCAGAGAGCGGGAGGCAGGCCTGTGGACTTACCTCGGAGCCCCAGGAGCTGGCCTCGGTGCAGAACCACAGCTGGGGGAGGTGAGGGGCAAAGCATGGAGGGGAGAGGAGAGAAGCAGTCACAGGAGGGGGAGGACAGGAGGGCTATGGCCAGCGCAGCCATGTCCTCCTGAGCGGCCTGGCAGGGCACACCCGCCCCGGGACCCTGCCACATGCCCCTTAGCGGCTGCCATCACCACCTCTGCAGGTGTCTGGGTCACTCACTCTCGGTCAGCGGGATGGAGATGACGACTCCGTTGCCGGTGCCCACCCAGAGACGGTTGCCCGCAATAAGCAGGGCTGTGATGCGCACGAAAGAGAAGCCCAGCTTGCCGGTGCCTGGGGGGCAGGGGGAAGAGTAGGCGGGGTCAGCGCTGCCTCAGGCCCTCTCTGCCCTGCTGGGCCAGTCCAACAGCCTTACCCAGCATCTTGCTGACGTAGGGCTCGATGTCCACGTCCTGCAGGTGCTGGTGGGTGTGGGCGTGATACAGCCGCAGTGTGGAGTCCAAGCGGATGGACACCCACACCCCGTCGCCGATCCATGCCAGTTGCCGCACTTGGCTCTCCCGCCGCGGGTGGGCATCGAAGGACTTCTGAGGGTCACAGCAGCCCGTCAACGGGGGCAGAGGGAGGGGAGCTGAACCTGCCACAGCCAGGGCTTCACCGATGTCTACCCAGCTCACTGTAACCTTGGCTCTAGAGCCTGATTTGCTCCATGGGTCTAGGCTCCTAGGAGGGCCCCAGCCAACCGCCCCACACCTGAGCCCGCGTTCAGGTAGCACAGGCATCAACTTGACTTGTTTCAGAACGAAGCAGCAGGTGAGCTCCAGACAGACCAGCATTCACAGTCCAGCCACCTCTCCCTGCCTGTGACCTTGGACAAATGAGTCACTTCCCTGAATGCAGTTCCTCTGACCCCACAGAGCCCCCAACATCTACCAGAAGGCGTGTCTGGAGCAATGCTGACAGCAGAAGCCCCTTTCCCTCCCTAAGGCCCCTACCACCAGCACTTGCCTCTATCTGCATCGTCTTGGGCTGAATGACGTGCACCTTGTTCTTGTAGCCGCACCAGACACGGTCGTACACAACGGCCATGCAGCGGATGGAGTGGTGTGGGTGGCCCAGGTCCATCAGATGATAGTTGCTCAGGTCCCACTGGCCATCTGCAGAGCCCACCACACCGGCTCAGGCCTGGCCAGGTTCCACAACTGCCCACAGTGAGTGTGGTTCACACCCTGCCAGGACCACCAGATGCCGCCCACCTGCCCACTGCTGCCAGGCCTCACCTTCGCCGCGGTGGAAGATGGCCAGAGTCCCATCTGCCAGAGCCACCAGCACTCGTCCTTTCACGTGCCTGGAATGGGAAGGTGGTGAGCCAGGCTCAGGCTGGGCCGTCCAAGGCCCCCTCCTGATGCCTGGCTTTCGGCTAAAAATCACATACACCAAGCTCAGTACGGAGTCCTTCAGCTTGATGGAGTGCAGGCACTTCTTCCAGTTGGAGACGGCCGAGTGCACGTACAGCCTGCAGGAGAAGGCTGAGGTAGGCAGGGGCTTGCCCGGGGGGCCCTGCCCCACTCCTGCCCCCAGAGCCCCACGTACCAGCCGTTCTGGGCTCCCAGCCACATGGTGGGCGAGGCACTGCTGCTGGCCCCCTTGGGGTCTCCACTGGGCTCAGGCTCGGGCTGCACATCACTCGAGGTAGCCTCTGGCCCATTTTCACTGCAGGAAGAACGATGGCTCTAGGACAGCCCATGGAGGCCGATCCCTGCCCACCTGTCAGCCTTCCCTCCCCTCTGTCTCTGCCCCATCTCAGAGGCCCACCTGCCAGGCTGGGCACTGGGGGCTGGAGCAGGGGCCAGGTCGGTGAAGACGTGTTCCGTGAGGGGCCCGGGCCGCACTGCAGCTGCCTCTGCCTCACTGGGCCCAGAGTCAGGGACTTCTGTGGCCTCTGTGGCCTCTTCCGTGGACTGTGAAGGGTTGACCTTCTCATTGGCGGCAGTAGCCACCTCCCCTGTGGAAGGGAGAGGTCAGCTTGGCTGGGCAGGGAGAGGAACAAGGAGGCAGAGAGAAGGCTGCTTTGGGGCTCAGGCCCAGGACTCACCCTGGCCCTTGTCCAGCACTGGGGTGTCCCCTCGGGAGGAGCAGTTGCTCCGCGGCACATTGCAGCGTGTGGCGCAGCCCACGAGGGTGATGCCGGCCAGCACCCCGTCCGCACCAGAGTCCTCGGGGTTCACGTCGGTGTCTAGGAAGATCTCCCCGGGAGGGTAGTCACTGTCGCTGGCCGCTGCAAGACCACACCCAGAGCTCATGTCCCATTGGGGTGTGAGGGAGGGAATGGAGGTCGCCTGCTGGTGCCAACCCACCTGCTTCTGATCGGTGAGCAGCACATCGCATCTCCTGTGTCCGTAAGACTAAGCAGGATGAGGCCACCAGCGTGGCCCTCCTCCCACCCTCCCCACCAGCTCCTGTGTCCATGGGGTGTCACAGAGGCAGGTGCTTCCCTGCAAGTCGCCTTACATAACATCCTCCTTGTCCTCTGAGCAGCCCAACCCCTCCCTCTTGGGCACTGGCTCTTGTGGGGCGGCACTCACCGGGGATGCTGGAGATGCACAGGACATGGGCATTGCAGACGGTGAACTGGTCCACCACGGTGCCTGGCTGGTTGGCATCGATGATCACCACCTTGCTGGTGGTCAGGGTGCTGGTGAGGATCCACACCCGGCTTGAGGTGGCGTCTGTCTCATGGAGCTCCTTTGCCTGTCAGAGTACAGGCGACCAGGATGGTGGCCAAGGGTGGGTGGCTCCAGCAGCCACCTGGGGTCATGGGGCCTCCTGGAATCTTTAAGATCTAGCCCTGACCACGGCCTTAGGGGTACGGCTGTCCTATCCCTTAGCCGAGGGTGAGCATCAGAACTGCACTTTGTATCTAGATTGCAGGCGCGTGTGGTCTCACTTCCACAGAAGACCGTGAGCTCCGAGCCACTGGGCCACTGGCTTCCAAACGATGGACACAGAAGGAAGCCTTGGACTCCCGGTGTGCGTAGCCTCCCCCACCGCTCCCCTCACAGGGAAGTTTGTTTCTTGCAAGAAGAAGGCCCTGGGGGAACCTGGCCCCTTCAGCCCTACTGCCTGCGGAGTCTTGAGCCCTCTGATCTTCCCCACCCACCACAGCTCCTGGCTCCGAGGTGCTGGGTGGCAGCTTAGCCCTGGGCCTGCCCTCAGGAGGGGAAGGGAACCTCACATAAGTCCCTAGGAACAGTGGGGCACTGTCCCTAGCTCCCCTGTTTATGTCACTCCCTCCAGAACTTGGTGCTGGGCACAGCCTGAGCATGCAGACGACAGCAGACAGTCCAAGCAGAGGCAGGCCTCCCCCTCCTGCCACTCTGACCTTTTTCTTCTCCGGCGATGTGTGGTTGCTCTTGGCTTCTCCTTCCACTTCCCGGCTGCAGGTCAGAGGGTCAAAGCCTGGCTCCAGCTTGACTCCATTCCCAGTGTGGTCCTCACTGGGTTTCCAGCCGCTCAAGTTGACGCCCGCAGCACACCACAGCTGAGGGGACAGGGGCGTCAGGGGTCTTCCCCCGCTTCCAGACCTGCCGGGTTCAGCTTCTGGGTGGGGACACTCCCTGCTCCGCCCACTCCGTCGGGGCAGGGCTCACCTTCATGGTGGGGTCCTTCTCTACCAGAGGGCGGCAGTACACCGGGACAGGCACATTCTTCATCCGTGTGTCCTCCTGGCCCCCGTTAGGACTCAGCTGCAAGCAGAGGCAGAGAGGCGCTGTGGGTGCGAGGCCTGGGGCGGCTCGGGTGCGCCCGCAGCAGCTCGGCTGCCCATCCCTCCAGAATCAGGACCGAGGCTGTGGACAGGCCCTGTGCCGCCACCCGCCCTGTGCATGCGCACTGAGCCCCGCAGCACCTGCTTGTACTTGGCCGGCAGGCTCCAGCCGCAGGCCTGCAGCCGCCCGTCGTCGTTGCGCACGTGCTCGCGCACCTGGCGGTACTGCTCACGCTTCTGCTCCCGCCTGGCAGAGGAGGTGCAGTCGCTGGGCGAGAGGAACGATGGGATACTGCTCAGGCTTTGGTGACCCACAGTCCCACAGGCCTGACCTCAGGGGGCACCTCTCCTGAACCTGTCCTGTCTTTTCCCACCCAGACACGGCTCCTGCTGCTCCAGCTGGGCGCCCGTCAAAGGAGAGGATGGCTCTCGCAGCACTGGGCTTGGAGACCGGACCCAGCACCTGCCATCATCCAGGTTCCCGTTCTGCTGTCCCTGTGGCTCAGGGCCCACTGGCAGGGACCTATACCGCAGCCTCCCATCCCCCTGGGCCTTCCAGAGCTGTGTCCACAGCTCTGACACAGGCACAGATTCCCCCATTTCTGCCCTGGAGCCCTGGATTTCTTGGTTTCTAAACAAGGGAAAAACCAAATTACAAAGAGGAACTTATTCCCCAGGAAGACCCAACCCTGCGGGAAAATTTCCTGTCAGCTCCAAGAATCCTGGGAGCACAGGCGTGCAGGACCAGCGTGCTGCAGTGAGACCGCCAGGAGGGGTGCAGCGGCTGGGACTAGCAACAGGGACTGTGGGGGAGTGCAAAGGGACAGCCATGCTCCCACTAGGGCCTGGAGGGGCGCACGGTGTGCTCATGAAGACATCATGACCCCTGATGCCTCGGCCAGTGTCCTTCCCACCATGGACTCCATCCCCTAGCACAGTCCCAGAGCATCCAGGTGAGGCAGGTCCTGCTCAGTGCCTCGGGGCCACCTGGCCTTCCCTTGAGCCATGTGGGAGGTGCAGGGAAAGGGTGGGACACTCACTCATCTGGGAAGAACTCCAGGGGCCGGTTGCCTGCTGAGATCTGGCACAGGGCATGGCTTCGGCGCTGACTGAAGCCTGCCGTGGTGGGTGACTTGTAATGAATGTTCACCGAGGGGTAGGACCGCTTGGCGGGTGGGGGGCTGGACGAGGAGCTGAAGAGGCGGCTGAAGCTGCCAGCAGAGGCATGGGAAGTGAGCGGTGGGCCTGGGGTAGGCCTCCCTGCCCCCTCCCCAGCCCAGCGCCCCAACTCACAACTGCCAGATGGTGGACTTCTTCTTCTCCTGGACAGATGGGTGCTCTCGGGATGCTCTACAAGGGAGGGCAGGGAAGGGGCCCAGCTAAGGCACTGCCCAACCTGTCATCCCTTACCCTGCCCAGGCATGCGCACTGCACTCAGCCCACCCACTACCCACCCACACCTATGGCCAGGCCTGGCCCCTCCCAATCTGACCAGACCCCACTCTTCCTGGGTTCCCTCTCGCCTCCCTCGAAAAAGACCCTCATCCCGGACACACAGGGAATGGAGCAACAGAGTAGAGGGTGTCCTGGGCAGGTCACTCAGAACTTCCCAGAGGGGCCTAGCACACCAGCCCCAACATGTCCCAGCCCAGCTCGAGCCCATGGGCATCTCCCTGCCAGGCCAGGGCTGCAGGGGAGGCTCAGCTCTCCTGGCCCCAGAGGCCCCCACCTGGGAGCCCCCTCACACTTCCTAGAAGAGGGAGGTGGGTGGGGTAGAGGTCAGCCTCCAAGTCAGGACCTCGTAGAGGGACCCTGCGGGCAGCCTGGAGCCCACCTGATCATCTCGGTCCACCGCACAGCTTCCTGCAGCTCCATCAGCCGCTCCTTGTACTGGTTGCGCTCCATCAGCACACGGGCCATCTCCACCCGCGTGAAGCGGCGGCGCTGCGCCATGGGAATCTTGTCCTGCAGGGAAAGGGCACTGCTATTCAGCCAGGGAAGGACCAACTGGCAGGTCAGTCCAGTGCCCTCCAAGGCCAGGTCACACCGAGATTCCTTGTGGGCTGGCCTCTGGGTGTGGGCACATCCAAGTGCGGGTTCCCACAGACTCGGGCAAATGGGTGGGGAGGGTGTAGGCAGGGGGCGGAAGCCACGGAAGTCTACCCACCCCCAGGGCCTCCCTCTTCCCAGAAGGTCACAGCATTCACCCGAGGGCACAGTGACTTTGCCTATGAGCCCTGGGCACCGTGCGATCCTAAGTGCCTGTCAACACTAACAGGTGGGACTGGCCCAGGGGAAGCCGCAGGAAGAGGTGCGAGGGAGGTGAGCAGGGCCTGGGCTCACCACATCCACGCTGAACACTGGAAGGTGTTTTATGTTATTTCATTTTTACAATATGTTTTTATTGATTTTAGACAGAGAGGAAGGGAGATGGAAAGAGAGATGGAAACATCAATGAGAGAGAATAATAGATCGGCTGCCTCCTGCACGCTCCCTACTGAGGAATCGAACCTGCAACCCAGGCATGTGCCCTGAACCAGAAGAGAACATGACCTCCTGGCTCATGGGTCAACACTCAACCACTGAGCCATGCGGCCAGGCCGCACGCTTGAAGTTTTGGTGGGTCTGTGAGGGGTCTGCTGTTGGCAAATTCTGTGACGGGACCAAGTCTACTCTGTGAAATTGAGTCCTGGGGAGCTGCTGGCTGGTGCAGGGGCGAGGGGGCCTAGAGGGGAGCTTCCAGTGAGGGCTGCATCCTCCCCATGGGGCCCCCACCACATGCAGCCCAAGCCCCACAAGCAGGCAGAGGCCCCTCCCAGGCACCTCCCTCAGCATGTGGGAGCGGCCTGGGACGCCACAGTTCCCCTGCAGCTGTTTCTGCCCTGGAGCGCTTGGAGTGAGGGTGCATAGGAAGGCTACTGCTTCCCGAGTGCCTGTGTGAACTGCATCCTGATGTGAGTGTCATATGACCCGGAAAATAACAGCTAATGAGGGGGAAGACCCGGGACTGCCTCCTGCAGGAAGCAGAGGGGCCGACTTTCCTCAGAACGTTCAGTGCACCTTGGGGAGGAGGAGGGGACAGATGAGTAGGCAGAGGGCCTCCCAGCCACTGAGCTACGCAAACTGTTTGGTCTGGGGACAGTGGTGACTGACGCTGTTTCCGCAGCCTTGTTCTACCAGTTGGAGTATGTGGGGCAGTGGCTATGCTGCATAGGCAGGGAAACCCTGCTTGTGACTGTATAAAATGCATCCACTAGGTCCTAGCGGGTTTGGCTCAGTGGTTGGAGCGTCTGCCCTTGGACTGAAGGGTCCCAGGTTCGATTCCGGTGAAAGGCAAGTACCTCAGTTACAGGCTTGATCCTCGGCCCTAGTCGGGGCACATTCAGAAGGCAACTAATCAATGTTCCTCTTTCTCTGTTTCTCCCCCTCCCTTCCACTCTCTGCAAGTTAATGGGGGGAAAATATCCTTGGGTAAGGGTTAACAAAATGCACGCACTAGGATGGGAAGCTAAGGGGTCCTGTTCTGAAGTTATGACATCCCGGGTGGGGGAGGATGCTGCTGGGTGTGGTCATCACACAGGTGGGGTGAGGGTGACGGGGCCCAGAGGGAAGAGCGATCCCTGGTAGCCCGCCCACTGCCACCCCCCTGCCCCACATGTTAATAGTGGAATATACCAATTCTGTACAGAGATAGCTGCTTACATCCTCCCCCTCTTCTTTGGGCTCACGGCGGGCAATGATGGCCTCGGACTTCACTCTGCAAGATGGGAGGGGCGCCAGGAGGAGGCTCAGGACTCTCCCCTCAGATCCTAGCCCCTGAGCACCCCCCCACACACACACACTCATGCTTTCATCCCCCTGTTGTCCATGTGGCTGCTCCAGCCAAGGCACAGGCCCTCCCCTCAGCGATCAAGAACTGATGGGGCTGAAACCGGTTTGGCTCAGTGGATAGAGCGTCGGCCTGCGGACTGAAGGGTCCCAGGTTCGATTCTGGTCAAGGGCATGTACCTGGGTTGCAGGCACTTCCCCAGTGGGGGATGTGCAGGAGGCAGCTGATCAATGTTTCTCTCTCATCGATGTTTCTAACTCTCTATCTCTCTCCCTTCCTCTCTGTAAAAAATCA
>NW_006290772.1:833692-848202 GCF_000327345.1 Myotis davidii
TGTTTCTCTCTCATCGATGTTTCTAACTCTCTATCTCTCTCCCTTCCTCTCTGTAAAAAATCAATAAAATATATTAAAAAAAAAAAACTGATGGGAAGGCAGAACCAGCTATCCTTCCTGGCACAGGCAGCGCTGGCGTCAGGCAAGCCTGGAGCAGATGTGGCTCCCACTCCCACAAACCGGGCACAGGTGTCGCCGGCCTGAGGCCCTCCTTGCACCCCCTTACCCATCTCCTCTCTGGGAGAACGGGGGAGGATCAGGCTAGAAGAGAAAGGCTACAGGGAAGTGCAGAGCTTCCCAATGGGGCTGCATGGCTGAACCTTAGCTGCCAAGGACCTGGGAGCCACGCGGGAGCACAGGGTGGGAAGGGCAGTCAGCTCTCAATCCCCGCTCCCTCCTCCTGTATGAATGTAAGTGTGAGGGCAGCAGGAAGGCTCAGCTCGGGCCACTAAGGAAAGGGCACCCCAGACAGGTGCACCAACCCTCCTGTGGGGTTCCAGTGAGGAAGGAGACGAAAGGGGTGGGGCTGGCAGACAACCCAGTAGCTAGTCGGTGGGGTGGCTGAGTGGTGAGCATGCAAAGTGAGCCACTTTGGGAAGGAATGACCACGGGTGTGGCTGGCAGAAAGGATGACAGGGACGGAACAGAGGCCCAGCAGGGATCTCATCTGCCCTCCAGGCTCTCAGGCCTTGTCCTGCTGCGACCCCCACCCGCAGCCCTGCTCACCTCCTCAGCTCCTCCTCCAGGTCCTTGATCCGGCTCTCCAGCCTCAGTTTGGCTTGCCTGGCAGCTTCCAAATCCCCCTTCAGCACCTCCTGCTCCCCAGACAGCTGGTCCACTTTGGCGATGAGGTCATTCTTCACCACGTTCAGAGCGTTTCTTTGAAAAGGCAGAGAGACCGAAGCCTCCTGTGAACCAGCCGGGACGTTCTGTGATGGGGTCGCAGAGGGGTCCGCCCGCGCTTGTGTGTCTGAGAAGGCACAGCCTGGTCCAGGATGGGGGTCAAGGTGGTTACCACATGCCCCCACTAACGGCAGTGGCCACGCTCCCCAGGAGGGGCGAGCTCAGCCTTGTGGGTCCAGGTGCTCCGGGGGCTGTCCCCTGGGCTGGCTGACATGGCTGTCACAGGGAGGCCTGCGGAGGGGTACCTCAGCACCGGCGTCGACAAGAGCGCTCTTACTTGGTTTCTAGAAGCTGTGTGTTCTCCAGCAGCAGATTCCCCACTTCCTTGCCCATTCCTGAAACAGAAGGTGCCGAGGTTTTGTGCCTGGTAAAGCCAGACGCTGACTGATGCCACCACCTGCCTCAGAGTAACCAACATCGCCCAGGGAGCAGCCCACCCGAGAGGGCTGGTAAGAGGGCATCAGGACTAGAGGCGTGACCTGCAGGAAGACGGGCTGCAAAGGGAGGCCATGTAGACCATGGGGAGGCCTCTGCTGGCCTTCAGGCGGCTCTCCACCCAGAATGTGGTCAGGGATGAACCTGCCATGTGCAAGCCCCAAGGGGGTCCCAGATGGCCTCCGAACGGCACCGAGCAGGTCTCCATGGCCTTGACCGAAGCAGCAGCGCTGGGCTTACATTATGGACCATGGGTGGGGTTGGGTTCCTACAGCTTTCTACCAACACGAAGTCTTTGTACCATCAGGGCCCAGATGGCACCAGCCTGAGCTGACTCAACTGGCTCTGTGCATCCACCCCAGTCTCAGCCCTCCCACCCCCGTCGCCCCATCCCAGAATCACCCCTTTTACCCCACCCTGTGGCTTCCCGGCCCATCATGAAACTGACCCCTTTCAGAGCTGCTCCCCTCACCCCGCCCTAAGGGAATGGAGGTTGGAGCCATGGTGATAGGAACACAGAAGACAACACAAGATACAGAGAACACCTGGCCGAGGAGATGGGATGGCCCGTGGCAGGCGCAGCCCTCCACCACGGCTAGGAGCAGGACTGAAGGGACTTGGCCCAAGGCAGTGGGGTCAGCAGGTGAAGAAGGGAGTGGAAGTGAGGACAGTGCTCCCCAGGGCTAGTGCCCAGAGGGGCTGACCTGGCTGCTCTGTGACCAAGCCCCACAGTGGACCCCAGAGACTAAGCTCTCCGCAGACATGTCACACATCCCCCCCCCCCCCCAAAGGACTGAATCTAACCTTTTGCGTCAGCCCCCACACCCAGGTCTGTCCCTTTTATTTTTACTCCCCTCTGCGCTCTAATGCAGTCGTGAGACAAGATACACAGGCACACAGTGTGCTCAGCTTCGGGTTCTGTCTCCACTCAGACATCCCTGCCTCACCTGGGCCTGCCTCCTCCCTGGATGGGGCACAGCGGGCGCCAGGCAGGCTCAGCCCAGACAGGCTCCCGGGGGCCAGCCTACCCTGAGCTTATGGCGGCTCAGAGGCTGGGTCTGCCCCTCTTCAGCCGGCCAAGGGTCTGCTCCGAAGGAGGCTGTTGGGGTGTCAGGGCAGAGACCCCCCACTCCTCATCTCTACCCCGAAGTCCCTGCTGACCCCACCTCTGCCTCACCATGCAGAACAAAGCGGACGGCTCATGAAGCATGAGAAGGTGTCAGGTAGACAAAGGAAGCCCGAAATGAGAGACACACACACACACTGAAATGGGGCCGTGGCCTTACCAAAATAATCATCGCGCACTATGGGAGCAGTCCCAGTCCCACAGGAGATGGGCAACCGGGCGGGAGGAAGGATCAGGAGAGGCAGGGAGAGAAAACAAGCGCATTAAGCCTGGGTGGACAGCAGTGGAGGTGTTAGAGGGCTACTTCTCCTGCGTGGGAGTGAGACACAGGAGCAGGATGGGAGGGAGCCAGCTACTCCTGGAAAGTTTATCTGTCGGTTGCACAGGCCACCAGGCCAAGAGGACTTGCCGGGGAGGTGGAAGGTCAAGGCGATGCGCTGACACTTACACCACAACCTGGGTGGTGAGGGGCGGCTAAGCCACTTGAGGAAGAAGTCTCTGCAGGGAAGGAGACTGTGCCCGGGACCCTCGCGCCTTTGCACACTGCAGAGGCTGCACCTGGGACGTGGGGGCCTTAACACCTCCTGCTGCAAAGCAAGGGAGCAGGATCTCAGTCCACCTGCCACATGGGGAGAGGACCCTGAGCTGCGCTTGGCAGAGGCCTCACTGGATCCCTGGCTCCTGGGATGCACCCGACAGAGAGACACCACAGACCTGGGCCTGAGGCCTTGCCCAGGTAACTGCCCTATGCTCCTAAGGGCTCTGTAGAACCTTAAGAAATGACCGTGGGGGATTCATGACTTTCAAAAAGACAGGTCAGGGCACAGCTTCTCCCTCAGAGGTCAAGGTCACCATCAGTGGGCTAGGGAGCAAACCAAAATAAGCTTCCAAGCGGCTGCAGGCTGCTGAGCAAAAGCACGTGTGCCTTATGGCCTGGCCGGAGGCAGGCTGCAGTGGTGGCTGCAGTGCGACAGCAGCAGGGCGTGTCCCTGGGGCACCACCCCATTCCACCTGGACTCCACTGTGGGGAAGAGGGGACTACAGACAGACAGACAGGAGAGATACACACCTGAGAACTCCCCTGGGGCCATGTCCAGCGAAGCACAAAATGACAGGGAAAGTAAGTGACAAAGGTCAATTGATGACTGGAACCAACAAAATAAATTCTTAATAAAGAAAAAGCAACAATGATCAGCCATTTCCACGTTGACAAGCATAAAAGAATGCAAGCAGATGTCACCAGGCCTGTGGTGACAAATCCCATTGGGGGCAGAAACCCTGAAGGAAAAGGGAGGCCAGAACAGAACATCTCTCAGTCCCCAGGGGGCACAGAGCACCTAGAACCCCCGGGAGGGGGTGGGGGAGGGGAGAGGGTGGGAATCTAAAGCCTGCTCACCCCTCTAGTTCCATTACCCACCCATCAGAAGAGCCAGCCCTCTGCAGACCTGTAGAGAGAAGAGTATATGTGTGATGGTTGTGTGTGTGGTTGCCCGGGGATATTGTGCGCATGGGAGAGTGGTTGTGCATGTGTGCATGAGTGTGGTTGGGTATGTATGTACGTGTGTGGTTGCTAGTGGGTGGGGTGCCAAGGGTGTCCAACCACAGAGGCGCCCCTCAGAGTGAGCAAGCTCTCTGGAGTGAGTGAGCCGCAGATAGGCACCCGGCTTTGCAGGGTCCCCTGGCCAGCCTAGATCTTGCAGGAAGGGCACAATATCAAGTAAGGGATGGCCAGAACACAGGCCCACTGTGCAGGAAGGAAAACACTGAGTCAGAACAGAGGTGGGGCGAGGCATGCACTGTCCTCACATGGGTCCAAACTGCTCTCTGCTACACAACTGACGATAAGACCACACTGTTCCACTTGGTTCATTTCACAGATAAAAGAGATGGTATAAAAAGTCACTTGACTTAAATGGCAAAATACATAAATGGTTGCAGGAATTCAAATAAAGAAGTGCACCAGTTCAAAAGTGCCCTCTCTCTCATCTCTCCTTCCCAGGACAGCCACTGTTAACATTTGATATCCTTCCTCTCAGACCTCTTTCTCTATAAACATCGGTTTTTAAACAACAAAATCACAAGCACACTATCCACCTTCTTGGGGAACTTGCTTTATCTCACCGAACACTGTATCACGAAGACCCAGGGTCGCCTCGAACGCTGTCCTGTTCCTGCACAGGAGCGTCCCATCATTCACTGCGGCACTCACGCCGTGACTGTGCGGGGCATATGGTTTCGCATGAGCAGCCAGGATACCACAATGCACAGCCTCAGGAGTGGGCAGGTGGTGCTGCTTGAGAACCTGTGGTCCTGCTAAGTGTCCAGCCAGTAGCCCACACTGCCGGCGCAGCTCCACCAGGGGGGCAAAACAGAGCCTGCTTTGTCTTTGTCAATCTTTTTTTTTTTTTTAACATATTTTTATTGATTTCAAAGAGGGAGAGGGAGAGAGAGATAGAAACATCAATGATGAGAGAGAATCATTGATTGGCTGCCTCCTGCACATCCCCCACTGGGGATCGAGCCCACAACCCAGGCATGTGCCCTGATCGGGAATTGAACCTGGGACTCTTCAGTCCGCAGGCCAATGATCTATCCACTGAGCCAAACTGGCTAGGGCTGTCTTTGTCAATCTTTTGAGGAAAAAGAGTTATCTCTATTTTCTCTCAATTTTTATTTCTGTATTATTCCTGAAATTGAGCACCTTTTCATGTTTATTCGTATCTTCTGTAAATACCTTATTTTATCCTCTGTCCATTTTCTATTGTACTTGACGTATTTTAATGATGGAGATCATAAACACATATTCTCAATTTTCATGTGGTCACACCTGTCAACATCTTCCTCTATAGCTATGGCTATGCAAAGACCCCAAATATGAAAATGCTCTCCAATATTCTCCCAGTTCTATTATCCATGTATTATTGTGTTTAGACCTTTTTTTTTTTTTAATAAATTTTTAAATCAATTTTAGAGAGAGAGGAAGGGAGAGGGAGAAACATTGATCAGCTGCCTCCTGCACACCCTCTACTGGGGATCAACTCTGAAACTAGGGCATGTGCCTGAGCCAGGAATTGAACCTGTGATCTCTCAGTGCAGTGGGATGATGCCCAAGTAACTGAGCTGCCGGTTTGGCTCAGTGGATAGAGCGTCAGCCTGTGGACTCAAGGGTCCCAAGTGCGATTCTGGTCAAGGGCATGTACCTTGGTTGCGGGCACATCCCCAGTAGGGAGTGTGCAGGATGCAGCTGATCGATGTTTCTCTCTCATCAATATTTCTAACTCTCTATCCCTCTCCCTTCCTCTCTGTAAAAAAATCAATAAAATATATTTTTAAAAAATTACTGATTCAGTTAAGGTGACCTCCAGGTAAAATTCACTAATGTGCAGTTTCTAGTTCATCATTTTTTCCTCCCATCACTGTTTATGGAGATTTTGTACGAAAGTGACATTGGAGTGATGCCACCTAAATCGGGAGTCAATGATGACCACAGGACGTGGCCACACAGGGCTCCGAGCATCCGACAGCCCCTAGGGCTCTGAGAAGGGAGGGAGGGAACGGTCACGTGGAGAGGCCCACCAGTGAGGAGAGCTCGGCTGCAGACAGACGGACAGGCAGGCCACCCAGGGTCACGGGCAATGAGGAGGCTGGTCAGCACTCCCACAGAATCACGTGAGGGGCCAAAAGTGTAGCAGGAGCACTAGAGACGACAGGCAAAAGTGGGAATGACCCGCACGTCCATCAGTGGAAGCGTGATCCATCCAGACAACTGACCACTATGCAGCTATAAAAAGGAATGAAGTTCTGAAATCTACTCCAGCCTGGGTGAACCTCAACGGCACCATGCTAAACGAGCCCAGCCAGACAGGAAAGACCAACTGATAGGAAACGTCCAAAAGAGACAAAAGAATTGCCAGGAAGTAGAAGAGTGAGTGCTGCAGGCTGAGGGGCGGGGAGTGACTGCTAACAGGTTTCCCCTTGGAGGGTAAAATGTTCTCAAGTTACCTGCTGATGACTGTACAGCTCTGAAATGCTCACAGGCATTGGATACGCTCTAAGTGGGTGGATGGTATGGAGTGAAACTCCATCTCAATAAAGCTCTCTTAAAAAAGCATAGTGGTGGGTCAGAGTCAGGGCTTCCATTCTGGGTTGGACCTGGGTTCGAGTCCTGGCTCTGTCCTTTTATCTCACTCTCCCGAACCTCCGTTTCTTCACCTATAAAGTGAGGATACGAGCGGTATGGTGGACTAATGGTGACTGTGCACATAAAACGCGGGTGCTACTGGAGATAGGTACAGGTGCGGTGGGACCCTGCTCCGCCTCCCTACATTCTATTTCCCACCCCTTCCTGGCCAGCGGTGGCCTCTGACCCCCTCCATGCTTTTCTGGGGAGCAGGCGTTTATGTATTTATCAAATTCCCAAAAGCTCAAGAGAGCATCCTGATGTGCGGTGCCAGTTCTCAGCACACAGGTGTGCTCTCCAGGGCCTCGCTCGCCGGCCTGCAGCGTTGTAGCCTGCGAGGTTGGCCGGGCAGAAGGTGCTACTCGGGGACTCAGTGTGCGTGACTAGGTAACAGCCTTGACTCCTATGCCTTCTAACGCTGACATGTGGCCTTCCCACGGTACACCTGCCTGACAGCCAGGCCCTGCCCCTACTGGTGTGAGTACAAAGCAAGGGAGGCAGCCTCTGGGAAAGCAACGTGTAGCCAGTCCTCAAGAGTCACACCCTCCACCTTGAGGTTCCCACGCCTAAAAATCTGAGCTACAAAGACCATCAGAGATGTGGGCAATGATGTGCACCCACAGGCGTCCATGACAGCAGTGTTCAGACAGCAAAACTCAGAACCCAGAGAGAGCTGCCTGGGTAACTTACATCACACAAGGAAACAGTTAAAAAGTGTAGACCATTAGAAGCTCAGGGAAATGGCAACATCATCCACAAAGAAAAGGAGACATGAGCTGACCACGCACACCCCGTGTGATCTACAGTGCCTGGAAGAGTGTCACCAAGACATGAAAACACTCATCACAGCATGGGGGGAGGGGGAGGGGTGTCCTTTGGTTTTCACTCTCTTCTCGGTGACTCCTGATATTATCTGACTATTATAATATGCATGTATCATTTTTCACCAGCTGCCTCCTGCACACTCCCCACTGGGGAATGAAAACACTCATCACAGCATGCGGGGGGCGGGAGGGGTGTCCTTTGGTTTTCACTCTCTTCTCGGTAATTTCTGATATTATCTGACTATGATAATATGCATGTATCATTTTTCCAATTAAAAAATGCCTAAAAACAGAATATTTATGTCATTATCTGAACTATGTAAAGAAGAGTGGAAGGACATCAAAATACTACTAGTGATTGCCCCTAATTAGATCTTTCTGAATATTAATAGCTTTTGTATATTTATAAGTATATATTTTTACAATGCTTATGATAAAAATTCCATTAAAAGTACATATTGACGAAAGTGGACATACTGTTCCTAATCTTAGACGGAAAGATTTCAGTCTTTCACCACTGAATAAGAACATAATTTACAATACACACTCAAAAATGCACAAGATGATAAATTTCATGTGTATTTTACCACAATTTAAAAATGAGCTGAAAAAACTTCCATTTCAGACACAGGAGGTGCTGGCTAACACCCCAATTAATTATGCTCACAGGTGTTCCCTACCCCAAGACAATCAACGTATGAAAACAACCAAGAGGCTACGCCAAGACGAAGAAAGTGGCAACCTGCTAGACTGAAAATACCAAGGGGACTCTTCCACGCAGGCCCAGGCCTGCCAACCGGTGCAGCCGGAAGGCCGCCGTGATCCTGGGGACCGTGCTGACCACACGAAGTGCCCAGCATGGGAGCCCGATCTGGGGCGTCAGTGTTCATCAGTGAAGTGACAGCCACAGAAAAACGAGCAATGAAAGCCCTTCAATGTGAGCAGACAGCGAACTACAGATCACGACGCAGAAGGCAGCCCTCGAAGACTCTGGGGGAGGAGAGTAGTTTCCGCCCCGGCGTGCCATGTGCACCGTTGAAGCGGCTGCCCCGGTTGCAGATGCTGCTCCTGCCCGAGCAGTGGGGACAGAGCAGCCCTTTCCCTGTGAGCCACTTCAGGGGAGCTGGGTGTGGGGAGAGGACCCACAGAACCACTGCTCCCTGGAAACACAGCCACACTCCGCCCCGAAGCCCACCCTGCCAGGGGCTCAGTGGGGAGGAAGCGCTGAGCTATAGTCCCTGAGGTCCTGGAGCTCTTCCCACAGCCTGGCCTGGGGGACTAGGCTGCTTCTTAAGACTCGGGCTCTGGTCAGACGGTTGGGGTTAGGGGTCTTCAGGGGTTGGGGTGGGGAGCACACAAACATACGATCAGGGCCAGGAGGTTTGAAACCCACTGAGACTCCCGAGGTGACACTGACTTCCCGCCTGCCTGGCTTCGAACCATATGGGCAGTCCTTGGGTACCAGCAGCTGCCTGGCAAAACCCAGGTGCTCTACATGCCTGATGGCCACCCTGGGACGGAGGGAGGACCAGGAGCCAGTCT
This sequence comes from Myotis davidii, assembly GCF_000327345.1. Classification (NCBI taxonomy): domain Eukaryota; kingdom Metazoa; phylum Chordata; class Mammalia; order Chiroptera; family Vespertilionidae; genus Myotis; species Myotis davidii. The sequence goes on from NW_006290772.1 coordinate 842,703, forward strand.
GTATCGAGTGGCCAGCTCTGCACCCACATCAGACCCAGGCACAGGGACCTCTGGTGGAGACCAAGGTGCTGAGGGCGCAGAGGCACACTGACCTGCCTGGCATTTTCCTTTTGGATGGAGGAGCTGGCAACAGCCTGCCCTTCACACACTCCTAGGGAGTGGACTGCCTGTGGGCAGGGGCGGTGCTCCAGCCTGGTGCTAATTAGCATGGGTGTCTTTCTGGGTGAGATTTGTTCTAAAACTAGGTAGAGGCACAACTCTGAGTATTCTGTAAGGGGCTGAGTTTTATGGTGTGTGAATTATATGTGAATAAAATTGTAGGAAGAAGTTCTAGCTCACAGCTGACAGAGACTTGGCTTTCATCACAAATGAAACCAACAACAGCCCAGGGCCCTAGGGTCACAAGACAGCTTGTGTTTACCTAGCAGGTCGGCCCCTTCGTCCACGTCCCCGATGACCTCGGACCCCGCGGTCGACAGCTCGTGGTACAGGGAGTCAGTGTTGATGCCAAAAGCCTTGTTGACAATCCCCTGGGTTGGGCTGTGAGGACACGCAGGGAGAATGGCAGAGTGAGTGGGCAACATCCATGGGCCAAGGTGACACCCTACACAGGCACTCAAAGCCAACACTGCTGGTGCAGGTGCAGGCGTGGTAGGGGGCAGCGGTCAGCCCGACATCCTCCCACTGCGAGAGGCTGTGGGGGCCCCTCAGCAAGGGCAGAGGCTCCTGAGGTGAATGCTGAGCTGACGGGGACCCAGCCCCGGGCCCAGTGAGTACCTGTTGCCAGTGCGGTCGAGGCGGGGCTCCAGCTCTGGGGTGGAGTCGATAATGTCTGGAACATCAGACCACTCGTCACTGCTGCCCATGCCTGGGGGACAGAGGGGGACAGGGGTCAGGAGGGTGCCTGAAGTTCCCTGCATTACTCACAGTCGTCCTCTGGCCCCAGGTCCAGAGACCCCTGCTAGACTACCGCCAGGGAGACACCCTCAGGAAAGGGTTTTTCCCAGGCGGGTGGCGGGTGGGGCTGTCCCCCAGAACCTTGCTTCCTTCTCATGTTCTCCTGTGAACCAGACACCGTCCCAATTTTTCTCCCTTTTCCCTAGACGCATCTGCTGGATGGTGGTGGTCTGTTGTTAGAAGCTGAGTTGAGTTGTATCCCCCAAATTCACACATTGAAGCCCTAGCCCCCAGGACCTCAGAAACTGACTGTGTTTAAAGAGTTGATCAAGGTAAGATGGGGCTGTTAGGGTGAGCCCTGCTCCCATCTGACTATGTTCTTCTAAAAAGAGGGGATTAGGATGAAGACACACAGAGGGAGGACCATGTACACACACAGGGAGGAGATGGCCTCAGGAGAAATCGGCCCTGCCCACACCCTGATCTCTGACTTCTGGCCTCCGGAACTGAGAGAAATAAATGTCTGTGGTTAGCGTGCCCAGTTTGTGGTGTTTATTATGGCAATCCGAGTGGACTAATACATCTTCCAAAATGACAATATGTAGGAAGGAGAGAAATCTTCCTGGACGGATGAGGGTAGGGAGGGCAGGAGAGCAGGTGGCAAAGTGGATGGTGGCTGCAACGCCCAGGGAGTGCCTGGTAGGCGCGGTACCTATGCTGACGTTCCGCATCTCCTGCGTGACCTGGACCTCCATGTGGCGGCTGTTGCGCTTCTCCCGAGCCCGCTTGCTGCTCTTGGTGCCGGTGCCGTAATCCCCCAGGGGCTGCAGGCTCTCGCTGAGGGGGGTGACGGCGGCCGAGGGCACGGAGGACGTGGGCGTGTTGGACTTGGTGCCTGTGGTGCTGGGCGTGGCAGCCACTGAGGACTGGCCTGACTCGGACATCTCATCCTGGGGACACTAGGGCCAAACACAGGAAGAGGGGGAGCTCGTTGTGCACCCCCGACTCCGGGGCTCTGGATGAGGCCCCTCGCTCAGCTTCCTTGCCACCTGACCATAATGAACCAACATCCGAACTGGGACAGGTGGACCCCTGCTCTCCCGTCGGGCCGATTCCTCGTGACCTAGTCACGTGGCTCATCTAGCCACTGCCTCTGGCTTTCAGGAGGCAGCCACCACTTTATGTAAATGAGGGCTTTCAGCTTGCACACGCCCCGATGATGCCGCATGTGATGGACATGGAACTACACAGATATGGCAGGCAACCCTTTGCAGCCAGTGGGTGGTCAGAAACAAGTTGCAGCCCAGGGTGGGCGGAGGGCTCTAACGGGGCCAGGGAGGAGGCCTTCTGACCCAGTTCTCACTCTGCTGCTTGGCACTGGCTGTCCCACCCACTCCTGTATCCTACTCCCCACCCTGGCTAGTCAAGAGCTGTGAGGGGTGCGCACCTCCCCAATTCTGCCTGTCATGGCCTCCCAGACAGACACAGCAGGGGATATGTAATGCTCAACCTCCACAGCTCAAAGGGACCACAGTCTACTCCAGACATCTACGCAAGTACAAACTGAAATTCCATTTCCACAGAACGGGACACCCCCAAAATGTCCCAGGAGTGAAAAAGACCAGGTAATTAAAATCTGCAATCGACTGTTAACCTTAAGGTTTTCTTGGAGAGAACACATTCCACTTGAATCAGTATAGGATGTGGAGCAAACACTTCTTCTCCTGCAGCCTTCCCTCATGGAACCATTGGACAATCACAATAAAAATAGCCCCCCCTCGTCTATCGATAATCGAGTCACCGAGCAGGTGCCCAGAGCCTCTCTGCAGCCTGTGGGCAGCAGTTCCCCTCGGCCCGTCCCCTTTCATGGTGCCCAGAAGGGCATGGTCTCAGGAGGGCTAAAGCTCCTGGGGTGGGGGTGCGGCTGAGAGGCGGCTCACAGTGCACATCGCCTGCCCTACGGTGCCAGGGCACACGGTTTCTCCAGAGGGCACACTTCCAAGGGAACTTCTTAACCGGGGAGGGGCTGGTGAGGGGGTGTCCCGCCCGCTCCAGAAAGCTGGATGAATGCTGGGACCCACCTATACTGCCTGTGACCAGGAGCCAGCGCTGGTTGGAGACTTCTGAGATCTATCTATTCCAGCCAGGCCCAGGCAGGACACTGCCTCTCCCTGGGACAGCAATTTCCAGCTTCATCTAACAGGCCCCCGAGACTTCTCTACCAGGAATCAGTTCCACATCCTCCTCTAGGTAGGGTTTTCTGACCTGGGAGGCCGTGTCCCAGGGGACACCTGTGACATCTGGAGACACTTGAGGGGGTTAAGTGCTCTTGCATGGGGTGGGTGAAGCCCGGGGGTGCCGCTCCACATCCCACAGAGCTCAGGACAGCCCCACAGCCCTGCTAGTCGAGATGCAGAGGTGAGAAGCCCTACTTGAGGGCTTGTCCCACCCTCCTTAGACGCACCTCTTTTAACACATTTCAAAAAGGATTCGGATTCTACAGTTTAGGGTCCAACTGAGAAGGAAAACTCCTTTCCTTTCACAGCACTGACGCACACTGAAAGCTCCCGTGATGGCTCCCCAGGTGCTGCCCTCTACACGTCAGGGGCACTGGCGTCCTATGGGGAGGGGCGCTCTGCGCCACCAGGTCCTGTGCTAGCCCTCGCGAGAGGGTGCAGGAGACCAGGTGCGGGAATTCCAGGAAGACCAGGAAGGTGAGGTGCAGGAGGCCCCTCTCACTGAACCACACCCTCCAGCCGCCTTCCGCATCGGCCGTTTCCCAGCCTACCTGCGACTCTCAAACTTGTGTCTGTGGTTTTTCTGTGGGTCTCCTTGACCCTGGTAATCACGGTGGGAAATTCTGCGACAAACCAGGACGCCCCCAAGCGCCCTTAGCTCTCCGTTACCCTGTGGTCCACCACTTACCCACGGGACACTCCCCCTGGCCACCACTTACCTAAAGGCAAACCTCTCAACCTCCTAAACATCAACGTGTAGCAGTGACCTCCAAATGCAAAGACCCACACTCTTAGCGGTCTTTCCTCACCATGAGTAGCCACAATTGTTTGGTTAAAACACTGAAAATACAGTACATAAAAACAAATAAACAAAACAAAAACAACAACAAAATGAAGAAATTAGAAAAACCTTAAAACCTAGAACATGAAATTAAAGGAACTTAAATAATTGTTTGAAAAATTAAAAATAAAATAAAACACACCTAAGAACTAAAACATAAAACACTGTGATTTATTAAGAGAAAGACTGTCAGACGGCAGAGGAGCAGAGAGAACAGGTGTCACGAGAGAAAGGCGGGCTCAGACGCGGCAGGAGAAAGGGGCCCGGGAGGCGGAGTGCGAGGGCCCGGGGGTTTCTGAGGCCCGAGGCTTCTGAGCTCCCAGGGAAGCCCCAGCAGCAAGCTCAGTTTTCTGAGTGAGAGTGGGAGCAGTTGGCTTACACGGCCAAGTCGGGCCTGAACGGTGGGGATAGCTGGGACCCCACAGCCCCACCCACTGGCAGGACGGCCCACAACTGGCAGGTGAGCGCCGGGGTCAAACGTCACAAACATGCTCACTCCCTGGAGCAGAAGTAGAACCAGTAGAGTAACAGCTTGAAGCTGCCTCCTGCAGGCAAGCCAGGCACCCAGAGGCGAGCACAGCCAGCGAGGAGCTACAGCAGGAAGGAAACTTCCAGGACATCTGGGCCCCATGTCCACACCCCAACCCTGCCCAGATGCCGAAGCCCGCTGCCTCCCACAGGCGTCTCCCGACAGACTCTGCAGGAAGTTCACCGGGCCCAGCGTCACCCCTCCACCCCTGAGGGCGGCATCCTTACCTGGCAAGGGGGTCAGTGTCCTGTCCTGCCACAGCCTGCCTCCGCCAGACAGGCTGAGCTCAGACTAAATGGGGCTGCAAGTGACCAGGGGCCCTGAACGAGTGATGGGCCATGGGAAGTTCCTGCCCTCGGTTTTCTCAAGGACCCCCGTTCCGGGGTGCATTCCCTGGTTAGCTGTGCACACCCAGGATGTCGGCTTCTCAAACTCAGAGAGCCGGAAGCCATTGGCATGTGCAGGGGGTGAGCACAGCCCAGAGAAGAGAAGCTGCCTCCTGCCTGTGACTCTCCTGGTTGCTGTGCAAACCTCAGATACCAGAGCTCAGTGCACTCTGGGCTGGCATCAGGCTGGCCACAGACGGGTACTGTGGGGTGTGTTTGGGGGACGGTCACCAAGCTCAGCCCTAATAGACGGGCCACCGTAACTAAGAGGGGGTTGGCCTGGACTAGTAGGTGCCAATACAAGACCATGCCCTTCTGAGCTGGTCCAGTTTCTTCATTGTTGTCACACCTGAGGGAGGGGTCCCACTAACCCAGGAAAAGCTGCAAAGGGTTGTATGCAAAGACTGGACTCCTGAATGGACATGGGGCGACAGGGAGAAGACCTTCACTCCACAGCACGGCTACAAAACCTGGTAGGTGGAGCTGAACTGCAGCTGGCCGAGGTCACTCAGGTGCCAGTGGTCCCCCGAAGGCACGAGCTTGCCCCCCATCTGTGCACGTACCATGCCGTCGGTCAGGGGGAAGACATTCAGAGAGGTGGGGCGCTCCT
>NW_006290772.1:848354-863829 GCF_000327345.1 Myotis davidii
GCCCGCGGTGGGCAGGGAGTGGTCTTCTGGGAAGCCCATCACAGCTCCTGCCCCTCCTATCCACAGCCACTCTTTAATCCAGGTATTTGCATATTCAGGGAATCTCTGCTTCACTGTGATCCCACAGAATACTTTCCTGTCCACTGTGACTTATCATGTTTAGTTCTTTAGATTTTAGACATCTGCTATGTATACTAAGACACCCCACAGCAGTACCAGCGAAGGGCCCTTCAGCATCATGGCCAGCACTGACGGTTCCTGGGAGTGGCAACTGTTACAATGACGATCTCCTTATGAGCCCAGACTCACATCATGGGGCCAGTTAGAAAAAAACAACTCTTGCTGCCCCTGTTCCCTGTTATTTGGCCCCTCCCCCACCCCTTTGTCCTTTCATGAGGACTCACTGGAAAAAGTGCTTGAACAAAGTACAGAGGAAGAGAGCCCTGCCCTTCTGCTGGGTCACCCCTCGCAGTCCCCTGGGCACCCTTCTCTGGCTCGGTGCCATGCCCCGCTGTCATGGAGCACTGGCACCAGAGAGGGGTTTTCAAAGCTACACTAGGAAAGGGTGTGTCTGGTAGTCTGGACTTGTAGCGTGAAGCTCAAAGCCTGACGTGGGCTTGTCTGTGAGAAGATGCTACGTGGGCCTTAGAACCAGTGAGGGCAGAAACCCTCCTCCACGGGAGCTCCACGTCAGGCACCAGGTAATGGAGACAAGGCCAGCTCCCACGCTGCCCCAGGACAGACACACTGCCCCCAGGGACTGTCATCCACAGAGCCCACGCTGCTCAGAGCTGTTTAGGCCCAGCATTGCAGTCCCTCAAACCACAGCCTCTCATGCTCAGAGCTCAATCCCCAGAGACAGAGGCTGGAGGGATGGGGGTGGGGGGGGCTTCCTAAGGGGTCCAAGATGCTGGGTCCAGAGGCTGGACTGTTCTGGAGAGAGATGACGGCTTCTCGGTGGTGCCTGGCAGATGCAAGTGAGGAGGGGAGCAGAGCAGCCCCGTTGACCAGAACTGACTATGTCCGGGGAGACGGCCTCATGAAGTCCAACTCTGGGCAGGGGTCTCTCTGGCTGGGCCCGATGCAGGGAGAAACACAGAGCTCGTGAGGCGCATGCTGCCGTCCCCTCCCTGCCTGGCTCCTGTCCTGTTCAGGAAGATGCTGCTTCCTGCAGAGCAGGCTCCCTGGACCCGCAGGGACCTGGCAGTACCACGGGGGCAGGGACAGAGCCAGAGGAGCAGTGTGCTCCCAAGGGGCTGGGCCATCGATGCCTGTGGGAGTCATGCAGAGGGGCACGCTCAGGGCCTAGGCCTCTCAGGAGGTACTGCACACAGCCCTCATCACCTGTCATAGAGGAGGCTGAAAAACTCAGATCCTAAGGACGACGTTAAGTTGGGAAGGTCTGAGTCTGCAGATCCACCAAGATCTCAGAGGCCCATAGCTCAGCCTGAGGCACCTGGGAAGGCAGCCTTGGCCACATGCTCTGCACAGCCCTGGAGGGGCGAGGCCAGGTGAGGATGGGCTGCAACTTCCATCTGCTCCCTCAGGGGCTCCCAGCCTGTCCTTTGCCCACTTTTCCTTCTTGGGGCCCCTCTCCTGCTGGCTCTGACCTTGGGTGAAATGTACACAACGGGTCCTTTGGTCCCAGACAAGTTCAACCCTGGCTGTCACCAGATGCTACAGGGTGGCAGCAGGGACAGAGTGTGAGCATCTTGCTTTAAAGGACAGGGAACACTTGTCCATCACCTGCTTCCATAGCTCTTTGTGCAGACACACACTGTATCCAGAGACAGACAGCCACTCTCCCCCGACAGAAATCATCACCAGGAATTCTGTCTGATCATCTCCTTGCTGTTCCCCACAGAATCGCAAATGGCTCTGAGCCAGGTTAGCACTTGCAGCATTGCTGACTGCGGCCAGAGCCCGATGTGAAGCTTGGCCAGTGTGTCCTCTCATTACATCCCTGCAGCGCCCTCGGGATGCCTATGCTTGTCCACTTCAGAGGCTGTAGCCCAAGGGCGTCACGCTATCCGAGGGGTCATACTCACGCCCCTGGCTCTGGGCCCAGGGCTCTGACACCAGAGCCCAGGGTCTCCACCCCACCGACTACCTACCACGGCAATGCCAGCCCTGGGCTTTGGATGCACAGCCCCATCTGTGGATGAGTGGATGTTTGCTGAGTGGAGTCTCGGTGCCAGTATCTACTCTGGGGCTGTCTCGAGGACCTTGGGCCAACCAGCTGCCTCCTCAGTGTCGTGGCCCTATAAACGCCCCGTCAGGAGGCTGTGGTCTGTAACAGTGCTGCAGCAAGTGTCGAGGGGACCCACGAACCTCCTGTGCTTATCATTAAGAACCACCAGCATCTTAATTACAAACTCTCCCGACCCCAGGGGCCCCCAAGCGCCTGGCACGACAGCGTGAACACTGCACAGGCTTTACCTTTTCCTCCACGACTGACGAGGACTGTGGGACAGCGACAGACACAGGGCCAGCAGACAGCAGTGACAGCACAGAGAACAAGACAAGAAGACAGCGTTAGAACATCAGGGAGCTCCAGTCGCACATCTGCTCACACAGAGTACATGTGCGATGACACAGGCACCCACTCTATGCTCCAGAGACAGATGCCGAAACACGCACCTATCTACATGCAACAGACACGTGACACACAGACACATGACCCTCAGCGTGGATAAAGGCCCAAACGAGGCCTGTGCAGCAGGTCACACATGTAGTCGGCACAGGGCGGTGGGCACGTGTCCTCTCCAGATGGCTCAGCACACGTGTGTACTCGGCATGCAGGGACGGAGCACACAGCCACACACGCCTACGTCCATGGGCCGAACCAGGTGTTTCAAGCACACACTGGGTTTTGTTTTAAAGACACACAAGCCAGGAGTGAAGGAAAATGCCTGCCTGGGGACAGGGGCGACCAGAGCTCCCCAGCACTAAGGATGAGCCCTATGGTGGGAGCTGGAGAGTCTGAATGAAGAACCTGGGTGGACATACACGTGTGTCACTAAAAGATTCCGGGGTCGCAGCAGGAGAGGCTATACCCCAGAGAAGAGGGGTCCAGGGCGACAGGCAGGGCCTTCCCTTAACCCATCAATGCAGCAGCACAGTCACAGAGGATGTCTGACCCTGAGCCCTACAAAGGCCAGCAGCCAGCACTGTGACAGAGGCTCCGGCTTCCCCTATGGCCACCGGTGCTCTTTCTAAGAACACAAGGCGGTGGCTGCCATCCAGGTCTGTTCACCTGGAAACAGGTCCAGGGGCAAAGGCAGACACACATGATGTCCCTCAGAACATCTGGCTCCCAGCAAGTGTCTGGGCCACGGAGAAGAGGCTGCAGGGAAGGCGGGAGCCCCTACAACTATTGCAGCAACCCCGGGCCAACCAACCGCAGGCTGGTGGTGAAGCTAAATGCCTCCACCTGGCTGGCAGGGCAACGGGCGCCCCAATGCATGGCCCCACCCCTCTGCTTCCTGCTCCCCCACAGGAGCACGCCCTTCTCCGCAGTGAAGGGACCTCAGCAGGACTGTGGCTGGCAGCCCCAGGTCCCTGCTTGCTGTGGCAGGCATCTCTCTGCCATGGTGGCAACTCTGGCTCGGGAAAGTCTATTAACACAGAGTGCCGAGGGCTGGAGGTGACAGCCATCAATGGGCACATCTGGGCCCCAGCGATCCCCACCTGGCAGATCAGATCGAGACAAGGCGGGCAGCAGTCTGGGCCAGAGCCTCAACCTCTCCAGGACTGCAGTGGGTCTGTTTTACAAATGAAGGGGCGCCCGTAGGCCCACGTGCACTAACCCCACAGGCGTTGCTCTCTACTCTGGGCTCCGAAGGCCCCGCTCGCCCAGAGTTACAAGCAGCCATGGCCCGGCAGCAGGATCTGAACTGGCCGCATGGACAGAAGAGACCCAAAGACCTGCCATATGAAACAGGTTGAGGGGTTTCTATGACCAGCTGTTCTAATTACCTGGGGGGAAGAGCTCCAACACAGCCTTCAAGAGCTGCTGAGGGGCTTCAGAGGGGACGCTGCGAGCCACCCATGCATGTCCAAAGGACAGTGCCCGCCACGGGGCTGGGGCTTCCCTAGGGAGGGGGCTGCTGACTTCCCATAACTCTGGGAAGCAAGGAAGCTGGAGGGTCAGAGCCACACTCGTCAGACTCTGCTCAGGGCATGGGCCACACGACACACTGATAGCAGGTCCCCAGACAAGGTCCTGCCTCCACCACATGAGACTTCCACAGAAAGCACAGCCACCCTGCAACCACGGCACCTCTTCCACGCAGAGGAGGCACGAGAGGTCAGATCTGGCCCCGATGATGGCTGGACCTCAGGGCCCAGCTGTGGAGCCTGGGCAGCTTCTGCTTTAGGCTGAGCCTACACCGTCCCGAGGTTCCAAGAATATCTATTTCTGTAGTGACCCTGGGCCCAGAGTGCTGCCCACTGTGACCGAGGACCGTAGATGCTCATGGCCTCTAAGTCCTGAGTTCAGAGGTCACACCTCCGTGGCTCCTGCCTTGCAGAAAGCTGGTGGGGAAACGGCCTCAAGGCTCCAGAATGCTGCAGCTCTGGACTGGCCAGGTGCCCAGTGCGCACTGGAGATGCCCCAGCTCAGACTGCCCTGCACAACTGTCTCGCACCATGCTGGGCACCCCTCGACGGCCACCCCCCCCAGGCCCCACTAGGCTCACACACACACTACATACTTCTGTTTTCACATCTGAAGACTCCAGTACAGAAACACAATAGCTGTGCCCACAATGACCCAGAGAGTAACTGAGGACGCCCACAGAGGAAGGACCCGAGTCTGCTTGTTTACAGACGTAATCCTTGGTGGAGGCCGGACAAGAAAACTTCTGTAGCCAACAAGGCGTATATGTGACCTGACTAGGGCTGTAGGCTTTTGCCTGCAGGAACAAGGGGCCACGGCTGGAAACGGACCAATGGCTGAGCACAATTTGTGGGGCCTGGGATTCCCACCTCGGCCCATCCTCCTGCCTGTTGGAGACTTGGAACAATGGTACCAACCTCCTCGTCCCAGGTCAACAACTCTGGTCTCTCATGGGCCAACTCCCTCAAGCTGGCAACACCCTGGAGATCTCTGACAAGCAGCTCCCTGGGGGGCTGTGGTCTGGTTTATCTGACCACAGGGAACAGAAGACAGAGAAGGAGCCGGGCCCCTGCAGGTCTCTCCCCACCCCCCTAAGGAACCAACACTGAGCTCCTAAGCTCAGACGAGCCAGGGCCTCTTGAGTCTGCTGGCATTGGCGCTGCTCTGCCCAGCAGCAGGAGTATGGCTCCATCTGGCAGTCACTGAAGTGTCCCCCCACCCCTTCCCCACCCACATACAGTCGATTCTCATGATCCTCAGTGGATCTGTTTTACAAAGTCACCACGAACACTGAATTAGTGAACCCTGAACTGTTAATCCCAGAGAAGCAGGTGCATATACAGATACACAGCTCACATCTATAATAATAAAAGCATAATATGCTAATTAGACCAGACGTCCTTCTGGATGAAGCTGCGGCAGCGGGGGCCAAGGTAGAGGCAGCTGCTGCAGCAGCGGGGGCTGAGCCCCTTGCACGAATTTTGTGCACCAGGCCTCTAGTAGATTAGAATCGGAATTCCTAACTCATCCTAGTAGACTCTATTTGCTTTATTTTTAAAAAGAGAAAATGGCCGGAACCGGTTTGGCTCAGTGGATAGAGCGTCGGCCTGGGGACTGAAGGGTCCCAGGTTCGATTCCGGTCAGGGGCATGTACCTGGGTTGCGCGCACTTCCCCAGTGGGGAGTGTGCAGGAGGCAGCTGATCGATGTTTCTCTCTCATCGATGTTTCTAACTCTCTATCTCTCTCCTTTCCTCTCTGTAAAAAATCAATAAAATATATTTAAAAAAAAAAAAAAAAGGAGAAAATGAGGTGCAGACGTGTTTGGCGACCTAAAGCTGTCCCATGAACAGGTTCAGAGCTGGGCTTCAAGTCCCGCTCAAGGTCCAGACCCCAAGTGCCTTGTACAACACTGCACCCGATGTCTCCATCCTCTGGCATCTCTGCATGAGGCTGAGACAAGCAGGAAGTGACACCCTGTCTGACTGGAGCGGGCACTGTGCGTGTTGGGTGACTCACTTTTCACTGCTCTGTGCATGTCTGCAAGTGACTGCAAGTGTTGATACTGAGTCTACAAGTACGTTTTAGTGAGTAGGCGAATCCACAAACACGGAATCTGCAAGTATCAGGAGGGACTGCATAACATTTCCCCCGGGCGTTCATGACTCCACATGAGCCAGCACAGGCCCCCCCACATCCCTCACCCTGCTCTGGCGCCTGGGAGAATCTCAGCACGCATTCTTAGCTTAACCACACACTCCGACCAGACAACCCTCCTCCTGAGTCCACAGGATGGGAAAAGGGGCCACTGGGCTCTGCAGGCTCCGGCCCTGCCTACCTCCGCCCGGGCAGGCTGCTCTCGGTCTGGCTGTTCCCCCCAACTTGCTGCATCTTGGACCTCTCGATGTGCTCCACGTAGGTCTGTATCATCTGTGGAGAAGGACACAGGTGCGTGAGTGATGCCTGCTGACCAAGGCCTCTCTGACTCCCCTCTCTAAGCTGTTCTCAACTTGCTGTGCTCTGATGGAGACAATGACAGAACTCAGGAAAATGGAGTCCGACCAGCCTGAGCTTTCCGGCTTGACAGCAGAACACCAGGTGACAGCGTCACCAGGAGGCAAGCCAAGGTGAGCGGCCACCACAGTGCCTGGCCTGTGTGGGCTGGATGCTGACGCTGGTCATGGCTGGACACCTACCTCTGTGTGTCGTTGGTGCAAAGCGTTGTACTCCTTCTTCATTTCTGACTCCCGCTCCTCCAACCGGCAAACTGGAAAACACAACTGTTGTTTGTCAACCGCACAACCCAATTCTCACAACTCCGTGCTGTGCTGGACTTACTGGGCGGTGGGTGTAGGGTTCCAGGACCACCCCATGCCGGTGCAGGCCGCTGCCACCTGAAGCTCAGGAGCGTGAGCAGGAGGGACTCTGCTGGGATGGCAGCACCCAGACTCTGAGTCGTCTGGGACGTGTGTACTGTATGTGCTGTGTGATGTGAGGCTATTCGGTTCTGCTAAAGAAAGATGCGGGACGCTAACACGCACAGAGCATGTTACTATCTAAGCTTAAATTACATCGCAGCTTCTGAAGGTGCAGGCAACCTCACAGGATGTGTCAAGTGTCGACCAAAAGTGAGCAAGTGGCTTGTGGAAAGAGGCAGAATCCCTAGGTGAGTAACCTCTAAGATGTGTCAAAGAGCAAAACAACACCTGAGACACGTGACAGACACACAAGTGTCCCTTGCACGCATGTACCGAGGGCTAGAAAACCAAGTCATGATTATACCACCTTCAGGCTGCCAGCTGTGTCACCCTGAACTGGAAGCCCCTGTGACGTGACATGCGGGATGGTCCCCTCTGGCTGCATGCTCTGCCGCCTGACTGCTCCAAGGCCTCACTGGGAGCTACAGTGGCAGCGGGGACCGCACCCCTGCATCTCAGCAACAGAGCAAGTGAGCCACTGGACTCGAATACCTTCTGTCTGTGGTCCTTTGTTCAAACTTCAACCCTGTCCTGGCAATCCCACCAACAGGCGACAGCTGGTGTGCAGAGCCAGGGACAGGACACGGGACAGTCATGGGCCAGGACTCATGTGGCGGTCCTCCCGGCACCCGCCCAGTCCTCCGTGTGTGAGCTTCTCTACCTGCCCCACTTCCTGCTGCCTGCTGTAAACTGATCCAACACACTACTCAACATCTCATTCAGTCCGTAGGCTCTTGTTCCATGATTCCTGGTGTGGCTTTCCTAGCAGTGTCCTTGGAGGCTACAGGGTCAAGGTCACTCTCCACCTGACAGGTGGGGCCTCAGAGGCTACACTTCTAAAATTCCAGGTGATGCTGACACTGCTGGCCAAGGGACCACACTTGCAGGAGCAGTGGGGTATTTGCACAAAGCGGAGTAACAGCTTAGTTATCCCTGGAAGAGCTCTAAGTACCTACAGGCTGCAGCACACAGCACACAGCACACAGCACACATAGAATCCCTGCCAGAGGAAGGCCACTGGCCTCCGCTCCAGCCGTGGGGGCGGGGGCTGCCTGTCGGCGCACAAGACCCTGAAAAGGACTTAGGGATCAGAGCCCCAGGACCTCGGCTAAGCCCTCCGCTGGGGCAGGTGTGTAGGCCACTGCCCGGCTGAAGGAACCCGGAGGCGTGTCCTCTCTCCTCTGGCCTTCACTTGTGGTGCTAACCAAATGAACAACTTCAGCCTGAATTTGGAGTTTACATGTTTTCCGTCTAATAAGAGCTGAAAAGGTTTCACATATGAAAAGTATTCTAGGTAAAGGGACTGTTAAGGAGTCTGTGTACCTATAGAAAGGCTTACCTATGCATGCCTCAACTGGGCCTCTGGTCGGCTTCCAGTTTGCAAATATAAGCATGCTTGCACGTATATGTAGCCACAGCCTGCTGGTTGTCCAGAACTCACCAACACACCATGCCGTACTGGCCTTCAAGTCTTGGTTTGGGATAGGGATAGATCCAACACACCCAACCATTTTTCTTCCCGATTTTATCTGAAATTTCCAGAGAAATGAAAGCTCCTGCCACCCAAGGGAACTAGGTAAAGCAGCAAAGTAGGTCTCAATAATCAAAACCTCTAACTACAGGGAACTGAAATCACACCAATCATCTTAACTTTCACAGTACAGTTTAAACAAAGACTTCCGAAAATTAAAGGAATAGTTCTTACCACAAAAACAGTCACAAACCCTTTCTCTGCCTCTCCCTGCAAGGAGCAGGGTGTTCCTACAGGCGCCTCGGTCAGCTGCACGCCCGGCCCAGCAACTGTCATGACAGGGGCTGCATCATCAGGCCCAGCTTTCAGGTCACAAAGCAGCAATCTCTCCTCAGTGGTGTGCAGAGAAGGCTGTAGTGTCGAGGCCATTCCTCACCTGACGGGGGGGGCCTCGGAGTCTGCACTCCTAATATTCCAGGTGATGCTCGCACTGCTGGCCAGGGGACCACGCTTGGAGGAGCAGTGGGGTATTTGCACAACGTGGAGTAACACCTTAGACATCCTTGGAAGAGATTAAAGTGGCTACAGACTGCAGCACACAGCACACATAGAATCGAGGATCCACAGGGCAGGTAGGATCACAGGGTGTTAATTTAGGGTCAGACTGCAGTATATGTAAAAGTGCTATGTCATCAAAGGGGCCTTAAATATTTGTTATTTTCCACAAAGAATTAGAGTCTGATTACAGAAATACATAGCAGTATAATGGCTGAGGGGGTCACAGTGAAAATAAATAAGGCTACCAATGGGTTCTCTCTCTCTCTCTCTCTCTCTCTCTCTCTCTCTCTCTCTCTCTCTCATCAAAGGCTCTCAACATCCTGTTCAGCTAGAGTAGGTCTGGAAACAATGCAATTTCAAGCTCAGGCTGCTACTTACTCTGATCTGCATAGTTTTTGGCCTTCAGTTCCAGCTGACGGGTCTGAAACTCGTAGTGTTCCACCTGGATTTGTAGCTCTTTCTTCTCTTGTTCCAAGGCATCTTCAAACTCGATGAATTTCTACAGGTGGACGGGAAAGAGCAGGCATCATAAATGTGGGATGGTCAGATGACAGCAGCCCCTCACAGAAGGGCCGCAGGCTTCAAGGACCAAAGTGAAAGACCAGGCTCAGGGCTAGAATGCAGGGCTCCCCGATATAGAACCTGCTTCCCTCGTGTCACATTACCTGCCACCCTCTTCGGGCAACCTTGACCCAGACCACGTGTGACATCAGGGGCAGGAGGAGTGAATAACGCTGTAACCAACTATCCAGGAAGTCACACAAGGCCCTGAATTTAGAAGGCCCCACTCTTGGTTTAATTTTGGAACTCTTATTTTTTTTGAGAGTACATTTACTAAAGCTGGGGACAGTGAAACAAGGAAGGGCTTAGGATAGAAGGAGCAACAGGAGAGAAGAGTAGGCAGGGCTGCTGTGGCTCTCCAGACAGTCAGAGAAAAGGGGGACTTGGGGACAGGTTCAGGGTGTGAGCCCAGGACGAGCTGCCACTGCCCACTGCTCCCCAGGTTGCAAGTCTCATGGGACCTTAGAGTTTAGGAGATGCAGGCCTGTGGAGGAAGAAGAGGGGGGAGGGAAAGGCACGGGTGTGCTCCCAGAGGGAGAGTGTGCCTGGAACACCTAATCATTTTTTAACAAGGGGCCCTACATTTCCATTTTTGCACTGGGCCCTACAAATGTAGCTGGTCCTTGTGCTAAGTTTCTGAGCAAAATTATTACCAAACCAAATGAAAGGAAAGCTCTCTGAAAAATAAAAGACCCTCTTGAAAAGTTACAGGAGCTACCTTGACACTGAAAGCGGCTTGTGAAGCCAGGCTCTGGAGGGGGAGGGATGGGCACTGGCTGCCACAGACGCCACCAGCTGTAACTCCTACCACAGCCTCGAGGGGGAGCTGTTAACTCCTCAACATTACTGAGTAGAAGAAAGGACTATTGAGAAATTTCATTTGTAGTGAGAACAAGTGTCAGCTGCATTAAGACAGAGTTTCTCAGGAGACGGCAATACGAAACTGATTGTCGATTTCTGGTGTGGGGTATCTGGAAATGTCGATTAAGTTGTGGTGGCCATGGCTGTGCTTACCATAACTGCACCCGTCTCCCCCTCGCCCCCACACACCAGGCCCGAGATGCTTCTTCCTACAGCAGCTACTCAAAGGTCTTTGTGCTGGAAACTCGGGGGTGGGGAGGCAGTGGCCCTGATTGGAGGGTGGCTTCCTCTTGCAGAGACTCTTGAGAGGGTGGCAATCCCAGAGGAAGGGGGCGGGGGGGGGATTGACTTTAGACAGAAAGACGGTATTAATAACATCACATGCACTTTAAGTACAATGAAGAAAATATAAATGCCCACAGCCAGGAAAACACACAAAGTGGGGCAGCTGTACAAAAAGTAAAAATAAGTAGTTTTGATTGATTGTGGATTCAACCAACATATGCAGAATGAGCAAATGCTCTTAATTGACTGGTAAGGATTTTTTTTTTTAATTGAGCAATTTTAATTCCTATTACTTAAAAAAAATTAGAAGAATGGCATAAACAACATATGCTTTTATAGAAAAATCAGATGGGAGTGTTAAATAAAAAGGAGAGTATTTTAAAATTTAAAAAAATGCTAGCATCCGAGTCAGTTAAAACTGGGTGACATTCTTGCAGGTGTGTGTGTGTGAGCGTGAGTGTATGAGTGTGCAGGGCAGATGTGCGATCACTTTGCACACAGTATTTGTGACTTTATTTACTCACTCATTCATTAGAGCATCTTGCTACGTCAAGAAACACATTCCACCACTCCCATGTTTTATAGGTGTGTGTTCCACTGTGAGCATGTGTGCATGGCGCTTGGTTTACTCAATCCATCGCCTACTCTTCTTTAAATTGTCCATTATTATAGTTACGACTGGTGCATCTGCCCAATGGCTTCCTACTATCGAAGGCTGTGGGTGCACACTGCTGCTGACTCTTGAGATGGGTATCCCAACTCCCACGCCCCGCAAGGTGGGGGTCCCCTTTCCCAGCCAGAGCTCTCTCCATGTAGCTTAAACATCGCTGTCAATCTGACAGGTGGGAAAATGGCCTAGCATAGTTGTCTTAAGTTTCAGTTCCGTGATTACTAGTAATATTGAACATTTTTTTTTCATAAAATTATTGGTCACATACAATAAGTTCTCACATAACATCGTTAATAGGTTCTGAGACTTTAAGTGAAATAACATAGAATGAAGCCATTTACCATAGGCTAATTGATATAAATAAGAGTTAAGCCAGTTGGAGAAAGATAAATATCACATGATGTCACTCATTTGTGGAATATAATCAACAACAGAAACTGATGAACAAAAATAGATCCAGAGACAGAGAATCATTGGACATATCATCAAACTTCAGAGGGAAGGCAGGGGAGGGTGGGAGAGGGGAGGTAAGAGATCAACCAAAGGACTTGTATGCATGCATATGAGCATAACCAATGAACGGACACTAGGGGAGTGAGGACAAGTGCTGAGGGATGGCGGTGGCCGGGGAGATGTCAATAGGGGAAAAGGAGACATATGTAATACTTTAAACAATAAAGAATCTAAAAAAAAAAAAGAGTTAAGTCCTAAGGCATTTCATCAATGTTATAAGAAAATAACTTTGAGCCAAAACCGGTTTGGCTCAGTGGATAGAGCGTCGGCCTGCGGACTGACGGGTCCCAGGTTCGATTCCGGTCAAGGGCATGTACCTGGGTTGCCGGCACATCCCCGGTGGGGGATGTGCAGGAGGCGACTGATCGATGGTTCTCTCTCATCGATGTTTCTGACTCTATCGCTCTCCCTTCCTCTCTGTAAAAAATCAATAAAAAAATATATTTAAAAAAAAAAAAAAAAGAAAGAAAATAACTTTGAAAAAAAAAAGGGACATTATTTGAGGACCAGATGTATACTTCCTTTGTGGACAGCTCATTAGGCTATTTGTCCAATTTCCTACCATACGTTCATATTTTCCTTAATGACTTATAAGGACCTTTATTATACTTATTCACAAATTTGTTGGTCTTATATGCTGCAAATACTTCTGTACCATTTACTTATTTAACAAGTCATCCTTTCCACATTGCTTTGAAATGCCACCTTTATTATAAGCTAAATTCTAATATATATTTCAGTCTATTTATGAGTTACAGCATCTGTTAACAACTGATATATATTCACCCTCTTAAATCTCCTTTTCAACATTTTCTTGGTTTATTCTTCTAGATTAACTTGAGAATCATCCTAAATCACTTACATATTAATTTATTTTTAATATATTTTATTGATTTTTTACAGAGAGAGGAAGGGAGAGGGATAGAGAGTTAGAAACATCAATGAGAGAGAAACACCGATCAGCTGCCACCTGCACACCCCCTACTGGGGATGTGCCCACAAACAAAGTACATGCCCTTGACCGGAATCGACCTGGGACCTTTCAGTCTGCAGGTCGACACTCTATCCACTGAGCCAAACCGGCTAGGGCTACTTTTTTTTTTTTTTTCAATAAGGATTTTGCATGTTTAGAAAGCACCAGTTCTCTGGTCCTTAGGAAGGGGTCCCTGCTTTTGATGAGAAATGCTTAGAGCTAGACAGGGGATGAGGTGAAAACTCACCTTGAGTCAGTGAAGAGCTGTTTGACGGGGCAGCTGGGGCTGGCAGAAGGAAAATTCTTTCTTTAAACTGATCACTATCCTACCTCTGAGCTATACCACTGAGGTTTTTATATGAAAAGGTTTCTTTGGTGCTAGTGCCATTTCACTAGAATTTTCCCCATCTATATTTCATCATATTACCTGTGATTGGTATTTGGGAGTCAGCTAAAAAGATTTTCAAACTAAAGACAATGTAAGAAAACCCACCCCGATTCTTAAGGTCAGACAGACTTTTCCTAAATCCATCCTGATAGGTGATCATTCAAATCCAACATATCCCTAACCGGTCTGGCTCAGTGGATGCTCAGAGCGTCAGCCTGTGGACTAGGGGGTCCCAGGTTCGATTCCGGTCAAGGGCATGTACCTTGATTGTGGGCACATCCCCAGTAGAAGGTGTGCAGGAGGCGGCTGATCGATGTTTCTGGCTGTCTATCCCTCTCCCTTCCTCTCTGTGGAAAATCAATAAAATATATATTTTTAAAAAATCCAACATAGGGACATTGCCAAAAAGCCTTGAACACCATAAAACAACCCGCATGCCTATATAGTCTTCATGAAGTTGGCCCCAAACCAGGTCACATGCAGAAAGCCTCTATGACAGTGGTTCTAAACCTTTCTAATGCCGCGACACTTTAATACAGTTCCTCATGTTGTGGTGACCCCCAACCATAAAATTATTTTCGTTGCTACTTCCTAACTGTAATTTTGCTACTGTTATGAATCGTAATGTAAATATCTGATATGCAGGATGTATTTTCATTGTTACAAATTGAACATAATTAAAGCATAGTGATTAATCACAAAAACAATATGTAATAATATATGTGTTTTCCGATGGTCTTAGGCGACCCCTGTGAAAGGGTCGTTCGACCCCCAAAGGGGTCGCGACCCACAGGTTGAGAACCGCTGCTCTATGATACTTTAAGGCCTTTCAGCATCAGGAAATATAAAGACATTGACCTAGAGAGGAAACAACTATGTAAACTGTGTATCTGACAGCCTCAAGGCCAAAGGCCAAAGAAACATTAGGGATGGAACCCACTGTGGATGGGTTGATGCACAGAACATTTGTGATTCTTTGGCCGAGTAGAATCCTGAAGCCGAAGAGACAGGCCCACAGGGTGGGAAATGCTCAGTCCTTGGTAACTAACACCCTTTCCATCCTTTAGGCCAGCGGTTCTCAACCAGTGGGTCGCGACCCCTTTGGCGGTCAAACTACCCTTTCACAGGGGTCGCCTGAGACCATCCTGCATATCAGATATTTATATTATGATTCATAACAGTAGCAACATTACAGTTATGAAGTAGCAACGAAAATAATGTTATGGTTGGGTCACAACACGAGGAACTGTATTTAAAGGGCCAGAGGTTGAGAACCACTGCTCTAGGCACTACCAGCTAATAGGGGTGTGAGTGCTCACTGGAAGCAACTCCCTAGATGAACAAAAAGTCCCAAGAAACCCACGAGGGACTACCAGCAGACTCGAGGACCCCGGCTTGGGCAAGCCTTTCCCGCCCTGCCCGCTCCCAGGTGCCAAGTGGGGTGAGAACCACTGCTGTCCATTGGGCTGGTCCTTTGGTCCCAGAGGTCAGCAATGTAGCAGACAGGGCCGATGAGGAGGGACCCTCAGGGGCTCTGAGGTTTAAGAATATGTTACAAACACAATATGGTGCTCTACAGCTTAAAAGAAAGCCTCCTCTTTCTTGCCTTCTTAAAAAGATTATTTCATTAAGGTAGTTTTAGTTAACAAAATTGCAAGCTAGTCACTTCACTGTAATGGAATATGCAATGCAATCTGCACCAAATAGTATAAGGAATAACTAACGGGAAGGAACAGTGCCTGGCCAAGACTAAACAAATCTTCGCTTTTTATGAGAAAACTAGAGACCTGGTGCATGAATTCGGAGATAGATTTTGCATGAACTGAAAATTATCTTGCCAGGAATAGTTGATGGAGCTGGGAATAAAGCAGGAGCTTTGTGTTGGTAGTTCAATAAATAAGTGAGGAAAAGAAGTTGCAAATTGAAGTTCTCTTTCAACACAAGGAAGAAAGGGATTGCTATACACATAATGGTTCCATGTGCAATATGTTTAATGTGAAAGTAGTCTATTTCACACTCATTTTCATGTCCTGGCTCCTGTGGATCTAAATTTTCCATCCCTCCAGCGTAGGAAAAAGAGAGGAGAGCCCTGGGAAATA
>NW_006290772.1:865434-868474 GCF_000327345.1 Myotis davidii
TAAATTCTATTATTTATTACAAAGGGTATTACATATGTGTCCATTTTTTCCCCCCGCCCACAAATCTTCACTTTTTATGAGAAAATTAGAGACCTGGTGCATGAATTCGGGGATAGATTTTGCATGAACTGAAAATTATCTTGCCAGGAATAGTTGATGGAGCTGGGAATAAAGCAGGAGCTTTGTGTTGGTAGTTCAATAAATAAGTGAGGAAAAGAAGTTGCAAATTGAAGTTCTCTTTCAACACAAGGAAGAGTAGCTGTGCAGGTGGGGAGAGATGTCAGCAGGGAACTTTAAAAAACTTGGTTAAAGTCAGAAAAAAGTCAATAGATTTTTTCAAAGAACAAAATACTCTTATTTACAGATCATTTACTTTAGACTAAAAAGAATCAAGAATTTTCAGCAGTGGGGGACAGGGTAGAGTGGAGACTAAAAGTCAACAAAGAAAGTCTTCTGTAAGAAAACTAAAAAACTTTCAAGGAGAATCTGACTACAACAAAATATGAATGAGCTGAGAAGAATAAAAACTTAACTCTCAGCATTTGGGTTGAGTGGGTCTACATGGTGCCTACTGGATTATAAAATGAGACATAGTACATCAGTCCTCCAGAGGCATGAATAGAGCAAAGTGAACACTGTTTACACGTCTTAATTACACATACTATGGATTTGGGATTATCATCTGTCTAACCAAGTCTAATTAGAATGTCATGTAGCACATGAAACCCCATGGATGCTTAAGGCAACTCTTATAGCTATCCTTTCCGTATCCAAAGAAAGCAATGACAGTAATTATACAATTGGAAATAAACCAGCATGGCTTATCCTTAACATCCTATATAATAAAAGGGATTATATAGGATGCAAACTGACCCTAATACAGAACAACAGGAATGACCAGTCGCTATGATGTGCAATGACCACCAGGGGGCAGATGTCAATGCAGGAGCTGACCCCTGGTGGTCAGTGCACTTCCAGAGGGGGAGTTCCGCTCAGCCACAAGCCAGGCTGAAGGCTGCGAGCGCAGCGGGGTGGTAGGAGCCTCTCCCACCGCCTCAGCAGCGCTAAGGATGTCCGACTGGAGCGCTCAGGATGTCCCACTCTGGAGAGTGGGCCTAAGCCGTTAGTCGGACATCCCCCGAGGGCTCCCAGGCTGCCAGAGGGATGTCTGACTACCAGCTCATTCCCTGGGGAGCAGGCCTAAGCTGGCAGGTGGACAGCCCCTGAGGGGTCCCAGACTGCGAGATGGCGCAGGCTGGGCTGAGGGACTCCTGAGTGCATGAATTTTCGTGCACTGGGCTTCTAGTCTAGATATGAAACACCCAATTCCCACTTCTAAAGACAAATACCCACAGGAATCTCTTTTTAGATTTGTTTCCAAGGTATATTTCCCCCTCTCTCCAATTAACAAAGTGTTCTGTTTTAAAATTAAATTCAACTTTGGTTTTCAGAATTTGCTTTTTGGTGAATTTCACCAAAATAATCTGAAATAACCTGAGTGTGGGCTCTTCCAAAATCTAGGAATCAAACAAAGCTTTTCTCCACATGCCATGGAATGAGACCATTCTTCCCATTTTAAACATAAAAACAAAGTTAAGAAGCTGACTTTTCATGTCAAATATCAAATTAAGACAACAGAAGCCAGTATTCCCAATTCCCAGAATACAAGAGATGACTAGGTAAGCAGAATGTCATCACTGGAGTTTTGATAACTTTCATAACTCAAGATTATTTTAATAGCAAAGTAAATTAACATATTAAATTTAATTCTTCCCTCTTAGATGTCCTTTAAGCTGGGTCACACATAGGAAATAACTCAACTCTGGCTGCTTAGAAATGAACCTAACAGGAATCAAAGATCTTGTTCTTTCGCATTATTGATTATTTAATTCCTTCCTGGGATGAGGGCATAGAGTGAATTTCCAGAAGGAAAATGCTTGTTTTGGTCTTTTATGTTAGGGCAGGCAAAGTGGCAGACACTGGGGATGCTGGGTGCAGGCTTCTGGGCTTGGAGGAGACGCCCTTCTCCTGATGGCTGATTCCTGGTAACTCACAGGGACTTCCTGACATGATCAAATATTTACTGAGGGCTCACAGGAGGCACTGAACTCCTAAGATCTCAAACCACGGATGTTCTTTTATAGCTTCCTTTCTCCATTTCTCACAACTGTGTCACCACTTAGAAGACCTAGAATGCAGGTGAGTAGAGTAGGACACGAGCGTGGGGGCCCTGGAACTACAAGAGCTGCCCCCGACCTGCTGAGTGACACCAGGAAGAGGGCAATAAGGGCATTTCTCTATCCAAGTATTAGACACGCTGAGAGACCAGGCTGCTGCGCAGAAATCCAAGAACCAGGTTGACTTCATAAAAAAAGCAAAGGTTTCTCACGTTTATGTTAAAGGGGCTGCTGGGTCAGCATCTGCCTACAAATTATCCCTACAAATGGCACTGGTTTAATTCACATTAATTTTCAAGAATTGGTAAAACAGCTCCAGTGAGTGTGGCTAGGTGGTTAGAGCATTGCCTCGCGCACCAAAGAGTCTCTGGTTCGATTCCCAGTCAAGGGCACGTACCTGGGTTGCGGGTTCAATCCAACCAGGTCAGGGTGCGTGCAGGAGGCAACTAATCGATGTATCTCTCTCACATCAATGTTTCTCTTTCCTCCCTTCCACTTTCTCTAAAAATCAATGAAAAAAATATCCTTGGGTGAGGATTAACAAAACAAAACAAACAAAAAATAACAACAAAAAACCCAACTGGTAAGACAGGAAAAATACATATGAGTGTATATTTATTTATGTTATGTATTAAATACTAACATATGCTTTACATAGTAGATAGATAGATAGATAGATAGATCATGTTTGGTACCTGGGGAAATAAGAAAAAAGAAGATAAAACTAAAACTCTAAATGTCCCATCCTGGAAAAAAATTCCCTGGGAGAAATTATTCTCAAGTAAACATTCTCCAAAGCAATCTTACTAGTTTACACTGGCTTCTTAACCTCCTAATACAGCGTCTACCTTGCTCTTGCGCAC
>NW_006290772.1:868514-874750 GCF_000327345.1 Myotis davidii
TAGCTCCCCATCCGCAGACAAAGGCTCCTGTCCAGACCTTAACACTGTAAACTTGAAACAGGCCAACAGCCACAAACACAAGCCCCTGGGGGCTTTTGCCTGGTCTGGGTATTTGTTTCCTGGAAGAGAGAAGTGGTAAGAAGGCCAGTGTGGGTAAGGAATCCAAAGGAACAGGAATCCGAGCTGAAGCAGAGTAGAAGGAATGGCACTCAGCGAGCATGGAAAACATGAGATAATCAGAATCTAAACTTCCTAACCCCGTCTCCCCTGTCCCACTGAACTTGGCATTTCCCAAATCTCTTGCCCAAAAGGGATGGTCTACAACAGTCACTGATGAAAGACTATGTGGACCCTCCATGTCGGCAAATATTTCATTTCCTTGGGATGAGACTTATTTTCCTTGGCAATGGGGACCCGCGGCAGGCCACCAACTGAGAAGTGCCGAAGGCATGGAACTGACAAAGGCAGGTTAGGGAGCAGTGATGCTGCTACTCCCTCGACAGGAGAATGGATCTGCACCCACACAACGGGACTCCCCTCAGCACGAAAGGAATGAATAAGAGGGGAACACTAGCAACTATCTGGATGAATCTCAAAATCATTCTTCTGATTGCAAGAAGCCAGGCTCCCTCACCCTCCCCGCCACAAAAAAGTATACACTCCACGATTCCATTCACATAAAAGTCTAAAAATGCAAATTAATCTACAGTGACAGGAAGCAGATTGATGTGACCAGGGCCCAGGAGAAGCAGGGAGAGAGATTCCTGACGGACATGAGGAAGCTTTGGGGATGATGATGATCATTATCTTTTTTGTTTTTGTTTTCAATCCTCACCCAAGGATATTTTTTTCCATTGATTTATAGAGAGTGAAAGGGAGGGAGGAGGGGGAGAGAGAAATATCAACGTGAAAGAGACACATTGACTGGTTGCCTCTTGAATGCACCCCTACCGGGGCTGGGGAACCTGCAACCCAGGTACGTGACCTTGACTGGTAATCGAACCCGCAACCCTTTGGGCCATAGGTCGACAATCTAACCACTGTGCGAAACTGGCCAGGGCATGATCATTATCTTGATTGTGTGGATGGTTTCTGGGTGTTGATGTGTCAAAACTCACCAAATTGCACACTTTAAATATGTAGTTTAGTGCACCCTCCTCAATAAAGTTGTTAGAAAGGAAATAAGGAAACAAAGAAAAGAGAAAGTTTTAATTCTATGTCATAAGCACCAGACAATTTCTAGGTGCTGGGATTTCCCTCCAGACCTCTCCTCAGCCTTTGGAGAATTTCATCACCTCTGTTTTTTCCTAAATAGTTGGTATTCTTTTTTTTTTTTTTTAAATATATTTTAGAGAGGAAGGGAGAGGGAGAGAGAAAGAGACATCAATGATGAGAGGGACTAACTAATCAGCTGCCTCCTGCACGCCCCACACTGGGGGATCAAGCCCAGACCCCGGGCATGTGCCCTGACCGGGAATCGAACTGTGACCTCCTGGTTCATAGGTCTACGCTCAACCACTGAGCCATGCTGGCCAGGCTTGTTTTTCTTACCTTGAATAGTAAGTTGTCTATACTTGCCTACCTTTATGGTTATTGTAGAGACTTTCAGAAATTGGGATGTGTTAATAGCTAAGCAAGAAATGTCTCTCACGGCTTTATTTTTATGTTGTTTGATGTCTTTGTTTCCACTATTTGCCATTAGATACTAGGACTCAAGTCTCCAAATCACTCCTGCTTTTCCCTCTTGTCTTCTCTTATTTTGTTCTCCCTATAAATTGTGAATGTATCAGTGTTGGACAGATGGTTGCTTCACACTCAAAGAGCAGAGTCCTTGACCTTCAGGAACTAAACAGACAGCTGAGTGTAGTGTGCACAGAGGCAGAGAAAGCTGCTTCCCCCTCATGGGCACTCACAGATGACTAGCATCTCTTTGGGGTGGGGGGGTGGTCATGGAGAAAAGAACCAGAAGGGCACTGCCCCCTTGGTGAAGCAGGAAGCAGGTGTAGGGACGCTGGGGAGCGAGGCACAATGCGGGACCTGCTCCCCAGGTTGGGGCAGGCCCCGCACTGTAGAAGGTCTGGAGTGGGCCAACTGGAGTGAATGGGGACCATTCACTCTCGACAAGCACTTAAAGTCATTTAAGCAGCCAGCATCTGAATGTGCTCCATGCAGTCTCTGTGCCAGATGTGCACAGGGACCAGCCACCAGAAGGTTCCTGCCATGGCAGGAAGGGGCCCAGCAGCAGGGCTGCAGACCAGAGGCCTCCATACCAAGAGCAGGCACCTTCCCCACATGTTCGCCCTGGCTGGAAAGCGCCTCTCTCTGCTCTCATATGCCTATCCCTTACCCCACCCCTGCTTTTGAGGGGAGGCTTTGATATACTCCTGGTGACTCTGGTACATCTACAATGGGCCAACATTTGGAGGCAATTAGGAAAGGCAGCTCTGGCCACCACATCTTAATGGTTTCATCTAAAACAAACACAATTTTTAAATCTTGCTCTTAATATTACAACATGGCAGAAGAAGAAATCACATACCCTGTCCAAGCAGTGGTGAATTCACTATTTGTAATGTTAGAAACAGGAAGAAAAACTTCTGATTCAATGTATTAATTTACTTATGATAAAAGGCAAAATGATCATTTCTATAGAGTAGTATTTCTATAGAGCTCCCGATACCCCCTCCAGCGTAATCCTATCCACATGCTCTTGTATGAAATGGATTACTATATATAACTAGGAATCAGTTCTGGGTCAGACCTTCCTCCAGCTGGATGCCTTTCTTATACAGTACCAAATGCCGCAGTATCCGCAACAACGTCCACTTGGGTTGCTTGTGATGAGGTGGGGGGTGTTGCTAGTAGTTTCTTCAGGGCAAAGAAGATTTTAAGGCAAATGATGGCTACTAAACTCACACTCAAACAGCAGAAACCTGTCTCTTAAACATTATTTTTCCCTCCCATAAGCTAAGTGCCTGATCATCGCAAAAAAGAAGAAAAAAGAAAGGGCTCTTTGCTGCCGGGGACACAGAGCAGGTGGCGCCCTCTACTGCCTCCCGCCTCATGTTACTACCGAGGGCATCTATTCATTCTCCAGCTGCCCCTGTCAACTGCCCATTTCCAACCTTTTCTAAAGAATTTTGTGCATTTTAAAAACTTTCAGCATTTTTTAGGCCTCTGTAGAAATTGCAGGCGCCAGCAATAAGCCCAATTAGCTCTGTAAGCTCGAGTGGGATTCCCTGGTGTCAATAACAAGGGCAAAACCTACACAAGGAGAGACGAGGATGTCCAGTGCTTACCAAACAAAGCTGCCCTGCCAATCCATCAAGGTGCTGCTCCCTGACTCCGCTACATCTGCCTCACAGCAGATCCCAGGAAAACAAGAGCCAGGG
The DNA here is from genome assembly GCF_000327345.1 of Myotis davidii. Classification (NCBI taxonomy): domain Eukaryota; kingdom Metazoa; phylum Chordata; class Mammalia; order Chiroptera; family Vespertilionidae; genus Myotis; species Myotis davidii. The sequence continues at coordinate 871,907 of NW_006290772.1, forward strand.
ATGGGACTTGGCACCCGAGCTGAAAGTGACTTTCACCTGGCAACCTACTCACTTACAGAGGCGGTCACTGCGGCCAGAGAGGGGAGGACTGGTCCCCGGGCCTGCGGCTCCCAAGGGCAGGGCTGGCGCTCAAGCCAGTATCTGTGGACTCCAAGGCTCAGGCTCTCTCCCCGGACCCCACTATCTCTCGCTCCTATCACTCCCATCGAATGAGCAGTCCCGGGACCAAGGAGCCACCCTAGAATCAGAACATGCTTGCAATCTCTCGCTGCGGTTATTATGGGCAAGAATTAGAGGACAGGTTTATTCGCTCTGCTCCAGCCATTAAAAAAAAAAAAAAATCTGAAGATTCTGTCCACTATGAAGGCTGCGGGCGGCTCAGGTTACCCAGCTCTGACTAAGCCTTCCTGAGCAGAGTGGTCGGGACGCAGGAGCTCTGTGACCCGAACATGTCTGCAGCCTGTGACGTGCCAGCTCCTGAGTTACCGGACACACATCTGTGATCTCAGTTCCTGCCGAGAAAAAGCCCAATCCACAACGCACAGTGGTCGTTCCCACAATACTAAAAACATGTCTGCTGGGTTTCATAAATGACCTAGAATGCTAACATGGTTACAGGACGTAACCCTTTCATTTAGTAACTTTACTTGCTGTCTTTCCAAGGGTGGGCATCTAATCACAGCCTCGATGCTGGCTAGCCGAGCATTTGCTTCATGGCTCTCTGCTCAGGAAGCGCTGTCTAAAAGCTGGGGCCATGGTGGGCTTGGGCTTCAAAGGCATTCTCCTCCAAACCACAGGCGCACGCCTCCCCCGCCCCCCCCCCCCCCCCCACAGCTCTAGTCCAAGGGAGTGGGGTTGGGGGGCCACAAACATACTCGCTTGAACTGCACAGAGCAGAGACTCCGTGCAGAACTAATTGTTAGGCTGAAAGGATATGATGCTTGGCCTTATTGTTGTCTGACTTGGTTTTCTCCTTTTAGCTCCTTCTCATCCACTATGTTGACCACTTAGGTACTGAAGCAAGAAAACAAACCTATCTGAAACCTCAGTTGGGCATCAAATGGCTGCCAAGAGTGGTCAGAGAAGGGGAGGGCACTGCCCAGCACTAGAGAGGCAGCCATAGCCGATGGGTGGGCAAAAGGAGCCCCAGTGCTCCAGTTTTCAGGGGTACAGCTCTCTAACCTCTCACAGCAGCGTGACAAGAAAGGAAGAGCCCAAGCCGGGAGTCAAGAGACTGGGTCCTTGGTCTGGCTCTTCCAGGGCCCAGTCCCCCAACTTCACAGAGCCAGGTCCTTCCCCTGTAAAAGCCTAGGGCCACTCAGAACGCTAAAATCTTACACGCTCTTGCATCCCCTTGAGAGTTTTAAATCGATTCTGGGGGAGCTTGGCACCCCAATCAATACACAACAGTTTCTTGACAGACGCATAAAACCAAAGCAAAATAAATCACTCTAAATAGGAATAATACAAGGCATTGTTACTTTTTGTGAACATGCTTTAAAATCACTCTGGTTCAATAAAAAGACAGAATAGTGAAATAATCCATTTCAATACTGTACTAAAGTCAACAATGCGTTCGGCTAAATCAATTGAAAAGGAGTTTAACTCATGTAATAAGAAGTTTCCTATTCATAATCAAAGAGCATCACCTAATGCCTAGAATAACAGAATGTCAGGTCTCAGAGATCATCTAGGGTTAACTGACTCATTCGACTGATGGGAATCAAAATGCAGACCAGGCAGGCAATGTGGACAAGGTCACAAGGGCAAAGCAGGCATGGGAACCCACATCCCACATCTGCTTCGGTCTGCCACACAGTCAGTGCTACATATCTGATGGCGAATGAAGTTAAGTGGTGTCCCTACCAGGCACAGTTCTTCTAACTGGTTCACCAATAAGTGAATCCAGGTTATGGAGATGTCCTAGAACACAAGCATTTCAAAAGTCTACTTTTAGCTCCTTAGAAGCCAGACTGGAATTTCTCAGCCTTTTCCAGCTAAGCCAACAATCTTCCCAAATGAGGAAATCACGGGGCAAGAACCACCTCTGGAAACCTGGAGTCTTTCCCACCTGGAACCAGAGCAGCCTACCTGCAGCTTTAGTTATGTGTTTACATCGGTTCTCAAACTGACCCATGTCACAGACCTTCAAAACATTGGATTAGGGACAAGGAAGAGGTGTGCTGACAACGGACGTCTTCGGCTACAGAATCATAAAAGTCTCAGAAATCCCTTTTCTGGGAGGGTTTAGAATTGCAGCAATAAGATGTGGGTCTAGGAAAGCGGTTTGCGAAATACACAAAAGCAAAAAGAATTGGGGGTCAGTAACGAGTGGGGGATGCGGAGGAGAGACCGAGGCCTGGCCCGAGGCTGGGGGATGCTTAGGCTGCAAGCTCCCCCTGCGACGCCAGCTGGCTCCGGGCTCCGGGATGGAGCAGCAGGCGAGGAAAAGGGGGAAGCCACGGCTCAGCCCCCGGGCCGGGCTAGGGGTCCCAGGACTTTGGGGGGTCATTTCTAGTGACCTTTTTACTTCTGTCAGGAATATATTGAAGAGCTCATGATTAGTTATGTTTTATGGAAGCCAGCACACATCCACAACAACATTTTATCCTCGCGCAGCAGCTCCAGCTCCACCTCGTGCTCCTGGTTCTCGCTGAGCACCGAGTCCAGGTTCTCCAACACGTTGACCACGAGCGGCATGAGCTCCTTGACAACCTCCTCGTCGTAGCAGTGGATGAGGCGCTCGAACTCGCGGTAGATGGAGCCCGCCAGGCCCGACACCCGCTCCGACATCACGGAGCCGGAGCAGTAGTCGTCCTGGTACACCACTACGCCGCCCTCGTC
>NW_006290772.1:875141-900989 GCF_000327345.1 Myotis davidii
CCGCGCCGCTAGGGGTCGCAGGGGCCGTCACGCAGGAGGAAGCAGATCGCTGGGCCTGAAGCTCCGCGGAGCCGGGCAAAGAGCGTTCGTGTCTTGTCTCTTCGGTTCCTCCCGCGCGTCACACTTCCCGTGTTCCCGTCAGCTCCCAGAGTCCGGCTCGGACACAAGTGACTTAGCTTATGTCCCAAGAGCATAGGTAGACAGTTGTGTACAGTTTCAAACTTAAACGAGCTGGCCTGGTGCACCGATTTGCCCTCCTAGGTTTTTTAAAAAAATATATTTTATTGATTTTTTACAGAGAGGAAGGGAGAGGGATAGAGAGCCAGAAACATCGATGAGAGAGAAACATCGATCAGCTGCCTCCTGCACATCTCCCACTGGGGATGTGCCCGCAACCAAGGTACATGCTCTTGACCGGAATCGAACCGGGACCCTTGAGTCCACAGGCCGATGCTCTATCCACTGAGCCAAACCGGTTCTGGCTGCCCTAGTTTTACCAGCTTCAGCGCACACTCCTACACAGCAAGCATTCAGGGCTTCTCCTCCAACAGTGCCCGTCACCCACTGTCCCTGCGGGGATTCCAGCTCAGTGCAAGTGGCCCATCTCATCCCCAAATCCAGTTAGTAAGCTCTTGCATTTAGTCTACTTCCATGTCCTGCATTTTGTGTACCTTCTTCAGATCTCCCAGTTTCACTTCAGCTACGTGTAATCTATGTAGCCCGTCCATTGAGTTTTAAATTTCAATGGTTATATTTTAAATCTCTATTTATCCTATGCGATTTTCGTGTATTCTACCAATTTGGATAGGCTCTTATTTCATCCACGTTTAGCTACTTATTTTAAATCTCTTTAGTTGTGTGTGTGTGTGTGTGTGTGTGTGTGTGTTTAAATCTCATAATTACAATCTGCAGCCTTTGCAGGTCTGACTCTGCAGTCTGTTGTTTTGGTTGAGTCTTGCTCAGGCTCTCCTCCCTTCCCTTGAGCTAGTTAGCATTCCTTGGAACTGCATCTATGGGAATACTTTTAGGCCCCAATTTAAAATGAGTTGCTCCAGAGGATTTATTTTCTTTCACAGGCGCGAGGACACCATGAACCCAAGACTTACACTTCCTGCTTCGGGACCACACAGGTAGTGTGAATTCTGACGGAAGCCAAAGCTTAACGCTGACAGAAATGCTCTCACTCCTGCCTTTGACCTAATGACATGCTTCAAGATCCATTCATCCTAAGTGATGACAGGAACCTTTCATCCTAACCTGACTGCACCAAATCAGTGAACTTACCTGTAGGTAGGGTCCCAAACACTATCACACACATTGTCTCTTTGCTGTATGGATGCCCACCCACCCACGAAAAGATAAACTGAGGTTTCAGTTTTAGATTCAGATCGCCTGGGCTTTTGCTTTAATCGTTTCCAAACTTGTAAAGCTGAGCCTAAAAATATTACCAACCTACTAGAAATCTCATAAAGTAAGCTATTCCGTGAAATGGATTTAACACCAGCTCTAGCAAATAGTAAGAATACAGTAAACGTTATGTAGAATTGTTAATTTTTTTAACATATATTTTTATTTCAGAGAGGAGGGAAGAGGGAGAGAGAGAAACATCAATGATGATAATCATTGATTGGCTGCCTCCTGTACACTCCCCACTGGGGGTCGACCCCGCAAACCGGGCATGTGCCCTTGATCGGAATCTAACCCAGGACCCTTTAGTCCGAAGGTCGACACTCTATCCATTAAGCCAAACTGGCTAGGGCTGTTTTTTGTGGGTTTTTTTTAAAACAGAGAGTGGGAAGGGGAGAGACACACAGAGAGAAACATTGATGTGAGAGAGACTCATGAATTGGTTCCCTCCCACATGTACCTTAACTGCACCAGCCCTGACCAGACCAGAGCCTGCAACCGAGGTACCTGCCCTTGACCAGAACCAAACCCAGAACCCTCAGTCTTCGGGCCGACACTCTTAACTACTGAGCCAAACTGACTATGGCTAGTTTTATATTGTCAAAATAAGTCAGGACAAAGAGATGAAATGTGTTTTTTTTCCCTTGGTGAGCAAGTTACAGAGAAAGCTTGTGAGTGGTTTGGGGAATGTTTAGGACTTCTGCCTTAGGCCTTTTCCAGAAATTTGACCCTTTTGACTTCCTGAAGTAGTAAATACAGTAGGACAGCCCTACTATCAAGAGAGGTCAATTGACTTGGCCATCAACTTTGTTTTTATTACTAATACTAGAGGCCCGGTGCATCGCGGGGTCCCTTGGCCTGGTCTGCAGGGATCAGGCTGAAACTGGCTCTCTGACATCCCCGAAGGGGTCCCAGATTGCGAGAGGGTGGTTCTCAGGTGATGCACCCCGGAATCCGGCTGCCTCCTCTCTGGTTCCAGGTGCGTTGCCCGAGAACCACAGCTGCCAAGTGACCACAGCTCAGCAACTCCTGCGTTGAGCGTCTTCCCCAGTGGTCAGTGCACATCATAGCTACCGATTGGACAGTTGAAGGGTCGCTTAGTCTTTTATATACACTGAGTGGCCAGATTATTATGACCACCCCATCAGTACTTTGTTGGGCCACCTTTTGCCTTCAATGCTGCGGCGATTCTTCTTGGCATTGACTCCACGAGATGTTGAAAGGTGATGCGAGGGACCTGACACCATGCCTGATGAACAGCACTGTCCAGTTCTGTGAGATTTGATGGCTGTGGAACCAGCTGCCATTCATCAGACCACATGACTTTTTCAATGCTCGACTATCCAATCCTTGTGTTCCTGTGCGAATTGGAGACATTTTATCTTGGTAACTGCAGACAGCAAAGGTGTTCAAACAGGCCTTCGGCTTCCATATCCCACACGATGCAGTGTACATCTAATTTGCCTACAAACATCAGGTGGTCATAATAATCTGGCCACTCAGTGTATATAGATAAATTAGATTTGTTACTTGAAATTGGTTAAAACAAAATCAAGTTTTAACATTATGATATAACTTTTTTAAAAATATTTTTTTTATTGATTTGGGAGAGGGAGAGAGAGAAACATCAATGATGAGAGAGAACCATCGATTGGCTGCCTCCTGCATGCCCCCCAATGGGGATCAAGCCCACAACCCAGGCATGTGCCCTGACCGGGAATCGGAACTCTGACCTCCTGGTTCATAGGTCGATGCTCAGTACGCTGGCCGGGCTGATGTAACGCTTGATGCTTACTGAAGAATGCAGCTGGAGCCCAGCCTGTGTGGCCCAGTCTGCAGGCTGATGCTTTATCCACTGAGCCGAACAAGACAGGGCAAGTTCTACTTTAATTTCTAAATATCCCAAATGCCTGCTGAAAATCAGTCAACCAAGCCCCTGTAATGCGCCTCTCATTTCTTCCCAAGTTGAATTTTAGATAGCTTTTTAGTCAAACATGAAACAGGAATACTAGTACTCCATTCATGATCTCTAAGAATTCTAAGGGTTAAGAACATGAGTTGAGCCCTGACCACTGTGGCTCAATTGGTTTAGCATTGTCCCATGCACCAAAGGTGGCCAGCTCGATTCCCGGTCAGGGCACATACCCAGGTTGCGAGTTTGATCCCTGGTCAGGGTGCATATGGGAGGCAACCAATTGATGTTTCTCTTTTCCTCTCCCTTCCTCTCTTCCTCAAATCAATAAAAACATTTTAAAAACCACCAAATCACATACACATGAGTGTTCTCGTTTTTCACGCCCATGGAAAAAGGAGCGAATCTAGATACTTATGTAAATTTTGTTTGGTCCCTCTTCATAGAGGAAAATGTTTTACGCAGTACCATACATTTAAAAAGTACTAGGAACTTTGTTTTTGTAAATAAAAATGTTGTAATTATTGAAAAACAACACCTTAAAGTGCATTATGATGATTTAAATAACGTGCAGTTTGCCCAAAAACGTGCGGTCCCTGGCGTATGTCTTAGAGATTTCTATGCGGTACACAATGTGTTAAAGTGCCCTGACTGTGGATTGAACCACAACCGTGGCGTATCAGGACGATGCTCCCACCAACTGGGCTTCCCAAACAGATAATGTGATGTTGCCAGAGCCTCGCCCAGTTTTTGGAATAGTCTCTGAACTCCCAAACACATGTTCAGATGAACAAATGAAGATTATGTTAGGTAACCCATGTCGGGTTTCTTTAGGTGCTGGTACTGTTCTGGTAGTTGGCCTTGATCTAGTAGGCAGAAGTGCGGAGGCTCCTGTAGGGGAACTCTGCAGGCAGGCAGTCTGAGAAGTTTCATTATCCTGAACCCACATCATACATACAAGGGTATTAAATTTGCTTAATAGGTAATACGTAAGAAGGAAAGATGTTCAATCTGTGCCTTCTCTGCAGGGCTTGAATCTACAGGCAAACTCTACAGCTCAGCACCTCACCTACTCATGAGAAGGCTTGTACTGGACAGTTTTAAAGCCAAATCAGAGGCAAGTTCAAATACCTTCAATTTGTTAGGAAAACAAGTGGCAGAAAAAATGAATCTTTATAGAAACTGGGACTTTAGAACATTCCCGCTCATTCTACTCAAAGCTGAATCTTTGGCCCTAAGCCAGTTTGGCTCAGTGAATAGAGGGTCAGCCTGGGGACTGGAGGGACCTGGGTTCGATTCCAGTCAAGGGCACATGCCTGAGCTGTGGGCTCAATCCCCAGTGTGGGGTGTGTAGGAGGCAGCCAATCAAATGGTTCTCTCTCATCATTGATGTTTCTATATCTCTCTCCCTCTTTGAAATCAATAATAATAATAGTAAAATATATATGTAAAACAAGAATTGGATACATAAAAAAATAAGATTTAGAAAAAGGACAGCTGAATCTGGTTTACAAATGAAAAGAATCTAAATCCGCCCTAGCCAGTTTGGCTCACTGGATAGAGCGTCAGGCTGGGGACTGAAGGGTCCCAGGTTCGATTCCGGTCAAGGGCATGTACCTTGGTTGCAGGCACATCCCCAGTAGGGGGTGTGCAGGAGGCAGCTGATCGATGTTTCTCTCTCATTGATGTTTCTAACTCTCTATCCCTCTCCGTAAAAAATCAATAAAATATATTTAAAAAAAGAAAAAAAACTAAATCTAAACCTTAGAGATTAATTTGGGCATCCCTTGGCTAAATGGGAAAAAAAGGCAACCCATTCACTGATAAAACACTATAAGGGAAGGAGCAGCGGTCAGGCATGTTGGAGAATGGATGTTAAGGAAAGTATTTGCGCCCCCCCCGCAGACACCAAACAGGCAAAGACCCTGCATACATGATTACGAAGTTTATTTCAACTGTTACACCCAATTCTGCCTTGTAAAAATAACAAAATGTTCCTATCAAAATTACATTGTGATGTGAGTACAGGTTTGTTTTTGATACAGCTCTAGAAAAAAGTTGGCACCAAATGCACATAAAAAGTTTTAAGGCTTAATAAAAATAGACTGGTAATTTTTCAATGCAGCTTAAGAGGTTGACAACAGGATGCTAAGAGTTCGTGGATCTCTGCCAGTGGCTAGAACTAGAGTCCGTCCTCTCAGTTGGCTGACAGTGAGGGTGGGTGACGCCGAGGGCCAGCAGCACAATGCCAGGAGCCCAATTTGGAATTCACTAATTACTTTCTTGTGTATTAAAAGCAAAATGTAGTTACAAATGGCAGTTCATTTCTACCATTAGTACATTTCATTGTAAGTTAAACAAATTAGTGTGTTTGGGCTTAAAAGTTCACCACCATTTATGATATTTCTTAATGGGGGAAAAATACTCTGAATTCCAAACAATTTCTTAAAAATGACCATTTTAAATATGGAGACAGGAAGTACTTGATAAAGTCACATGAAATACCTATTTCTTGGCTCCAGAGTCAGCAGGATAACTGAAAGGAGGGAAACTCTTTGGTTGACAAAGCCACTTGCAGATCCCCTCAATGTGCTGGGTGAAGTGGGGTTTGGGAGGCAGCTCCTGTAGGCACTTAGTGTCTCAGCCACAGGGGCTATCACTAAACACACGTGTTTTTTTTCTCAATTTTAACGATGAAGACATTTCCAGCACCTGGCATTAGCTCTGCAGGCACCCATACCACAGCAATCACCACACAAACCCTCTCTCCTCTATTAACTACTGGTCCAGCATGCGTGATGTTGACTGTAACTCTTAGGAAGCTCAATGGGATAAACTTCTGCCTGACAGATTAAAGCAACACAACTTGCCAGGTTGTTACCTTTGCTGGTAAATATCACAGAATTGGCCAGTTAAGGCTTTTTTGCCAAACTAATCACCTAGCCTAAGGTCTCCAAGTCTCTTCTGGAAACTGAATTATGGTCCAAAGGTTCTGCAAAGCTTTATAAAGGGTGGCCTAAGCAAACCTTTCTTCCTCTTTGGCGTACCTGAGCAACTGACTTTCTTCTAGAGAGGTGTCAAAACAGACCAGAGTCAATGGTCACTTATGTAAAGCTGGTATTTAAGAATAGCTCTTTAGATATTATTAAAGAACTCAAAGTTCTCAAACATCTCTTCTTCCCAATGTCAACAGGAATAAAGACACATGAAAGATTTAAATAACCCAATTATGTATCTGGATAGAGTTTTAGTCTTACAGAAGTCAGTGGGCCTTGCAGATAAATTAACTGTCCCCATTAGTGTTGAAGAGCTAAGGCTGAAATTTAAGGATGAGAGAAAAAAAAAATAAACCCAAAACAATTCATAAGCAAAACCAGTCTGTGAAGAGACTGAGTCCAGTCCATTGTGAGTGAAAGGCAGATAGATCACCCCAGAGGATCAAGGTACAAACTCTCTCCATAAAGCCTAAGACTGAGAAAACTTTTTGGTTTTTGTTGACAGCTGCCGAGGGAAAGCACTCAAAATGTTTCAAGAAAAGACTGCAGAATACTCGGTGCCTGGGTGCAAAGGAGGTCTCGGGTTAGCAGCAATAGTCCCAAGAATGGAGACTAGTGTTTCGGCTTACGCCCAATGCACAGGTGGTTTTTGGCTCTCTTTCTGAGGCTTTAAACTCTGCTACTGTGTGGAGTGATTCCTAGATACCCAATTGGCTGGCAGGTCACCGATGCAACCAGGACTTGGAAGATCTCACTTCATCAGGGCCCCTGTAGCCTTGCACCAGCTCCCTACCCAGCCCACCTGGAAGTTCCTCCAAAATTACATAGGACTGTTCACCACGGCGTCACAGCCCCCCACAAAGATATGTGTCTCGGCAGTCTGGAAGGTGAGGTCCTCTGTGGCTCTTGTGGTGGCAGGGGAGCCTGCGCAGTGGCTTCAGATACACGACAGACCCTCTCCCCACCCCCGTTCCTTTGGGCTAAAGGAAACTATAATATTTGAAATCCTATCTCTCGAGTTTCTTATCTGGCTACAGGGGAAGCAATAGCTTCTCTAGTAGAAGGAGATGCTGGATTTGCCTCCAGGTGGATTCAGGACTTTGTTGTGAGATCGAGGACGTGGGCCCAGCCTGGGCTCATGGTTGTCAGCCGTGGGTGTGGGCTGGGGCTCCTGGGCAGAGTCTGCTTCTCTTGGGCCACCTTTCTCACCTGACTCTTCTCTGGGCAAGGTGCTCATGGCAGCTGTGGGACAAAGCAACAAACCATCCATTAGAGGCTCCCCAACACCTGGATGGGCGAGCTGTGCACATGGACAGTCTGTGACATAGACCAGCTAGCAAGAAATGCATACTGTAACGGGAAGAGAGAAAAACAGAGCAAGGCTTCCGTCTGTGCCAAGAAGACTCACTGATTATTAGCAGAGGCCATTCTTGAACTGGGCATAAAGTGGGGCTCAGTACTGTAAATAATCCTCGATACATTCCTAAATAAGCTCAATACTTCTTTATATTGCTTGTTGGACTCCATTTCCCTTTTTCTCCACCACAAATATAAAAAGCACACTATCTCAAAGCAAGCATGAACAGAGAGGAAGCCAGTCTTAACTGGAGGGTCTAGCAAGATGAGGCAAGGTTTTCTGACACCATTACTCTGGATGTTTTGAGTGAATGAATGAATTCCCACATATCTTGGTTGTCAACTCAGGGAAATGGTGACCCAAAGGCAGCAATCAGTGCTGCCAGCTTTGAGAACAATAGTGGGACTCCAAGTCTGACATCTAGCCTCCCCATGGGGGCAGCTCACTCCCTGGGTGGTGGACTGTGGAAGCACCAGCTCTCCCCACCACATGCAAGCCTCACATTCTTCCTGCTCATCACTCCTGTCCCTGCTCTTCTTATGCCCTTCTTTTCTGCATCAGTTCTGCTGGTGCCACCCGCAGTCACAAGGCTTTGTATGCCTGCCTTGCCCTACAAAAGGCCAGCTTCTAGAATAGCACACCTTGGGTCTTAGGCCTAGGCTGATGAGTAATGACAAGATGTGAAGAAAAATCAGTGATGAGCAGTTGAAAAGCTATCATTAGAAATAGCTGAGCCCATTTCCCTGGCCTTCTTTAAATCTTAAATCCTCAGCAATAAACACAACCTTGGTTTTCTCAGCTGGCTTGCAAGGGACACAGGAATATTATCTCTCATTCTCTGGGTGCACCAGCAACTCTTTCAGAGTGAGAGCACTCAAGGGAAGGGACAGGACACAAACTCACCTTTAAGGTCCAATTTTTGGTCTTCTCCTTCACACAAGAGCACATGGTCCTGCAACAAGGCAAACCCCAGGTCAATATGTGATTCAGAAACTTTTTACGATCATTCAGATGGACAATGAAAATCAAGAGATAGATGGATGATTTGGGTTCATTTTCAACTTCTAAAAAATTACAATCTCTCCACCCCCTTGTGGAATTATTTTAAAGCAAATTCTAGAAATTTCATTTACCCATAAATAATTCAAGATGTGGCTCTTGAAAATGTCCTAAAAACCAACCAAACACCCATAACACTCACACAATTGCAAAACTAACTGATTCCTTAAATATCTAATACTCAATCAAATTTTAGATTAGGATGTTTTCAAGGCTCATCCATATTGTAGCATGTATCAGAAATGTCATTCCTTTTTATGGCTGAATATCCCATTATGTATGTATAACACATTCTATTTACCCATTCACCTGTTGGTTGACACTGGATTGTTTAATAGCATCACTATAAGTACTTCTATTAAAATAGGTGTACAAATATTTGAATGCCTGTTTTCAAATTCTGGGAATATATACCTAAGAGTGGGATAGCTGGATCACATGGTAAATTCTGTGTTTAACTTTTTCAGAAACTCCAACTGTTTTCCACATTGGCTGAACCATTTTACATTCACAATAGCACTGTTGGTTTCAATTTTTCCATATTCTTGCCAACAAACAACATTTGTTATTTTCTGTTTACGTTTTGTTTTTATAATGGTCATCCTAGTGGGTGTGAAGTGCTACCTCCTTGTGATTTTCATGTGCGTTTCCCTAAGGACTAAGGATGCTGAACATCTTTTCATGTGCTGATTGAAGAAATGTCTACTCAATCCTTTGTCCATTTTGAATTGGGTTGTCTTTTGTTGTTTGGTTGTAGGAATCCTTTATACAATCTGGATAGCAAACCTTCATCAGATATGTGATTTCATATATTCTATGGGTTGTGTTTTCATTCTCATGATAGTGGTTTTTTTTAATATATATATATATATTTTATTGATTTTTTTACAGAGAGGGAGAGAGAGAGAGAGTTAGAAACATCGATCAGCTGCCTCCTGCACATTTCCCACTGGGGATGTGCCCGCAACCCAGGTACTTGCCCTTGACCAGAATCGAACCTGGGACCTTTCAGTCCGCAGGCCGACGCTCTATCCACTGAGCCAAACTGGTTTCGGCGATAGTGGTTTTTTAAAAATTATTTTTTAATTACAGTTGACATACCTCATATTAATTTCAGGTGTATGAAAAAGTGATTAGACATTTATATACCTTAGAAAATAATCACCCCTATAAGCCTATTACCCATCTGATACCACAGTTATTATAATATTGTTGACTCTTCACTATGCTGTACTTTATAGCCCGTGACTAGTTTTTTTTAAAATAGATTTTTATTGATTTCAGAGGAAGGGGGAGACAGAGACAGAGAGAGAAAGGAATGTCAATGATGAGAATCATTGATGGGATGCATTCTGCATGCCCCCCACTGGGAATTAAGCGGGCAATCTGGGCATGTGCCCTGACCAGGAATCTAGCAGTGATCTCCTGGTTCACAGGTTGACGCTCAGCTACTGAACCACACCAGCCAGGCCTGTGACTGTTTTTATAGCTGGCAATTTCCCTCTCATTTTTTTCACCCAGCACCCCAACCCCCCTCCCATTTGGCAACACCAATTCGTACTCTGCATCTGAGTTTGTTCATTTACTTTGTTTCTTAGATTTTACATATAAGTGAACCATATGGTATTTATCTTTCTGTTTGACTTATTTCACCAAGCATAATACCTTCTAGTTCTATCCAAACTACCGTAAATGGCAAGATTTCATTCTTTTTTTATGGCTGAATAATATTCCATTGTATATATGTACATCTTTATTCATTTATCTATCAATGGACACTTAGGTTGCTTCCATATCTTGGCTACTGTAATTAATGCTACATTGATGGTATCTTTAAAATTTTTCTACTGATTTTGAGAGAGAGAAGGGGGAAGGAAAGGGAGGAAGGGAAAGGAGAGGAGAGGGAAATCGATCTGTCGTTCTACTTATTTGTGCATTCATTGTTGATTCTTGTATGTGCCCTGACTGGGGATGGAACCACAACCTTGGCATAGCAGGACGACGTTCTAACCAACTGAGGTACCCGGCCAGGGCCGAAAGTTTTTAAATTTTAATGAAGTCCTATTTATTTATTTGAAGTTTTGTTGCCTTTATTTATTTATTTATTTATTTATTCTTTTGTATTTCCTATTTCAATTTCTGTGTCATTTAGACTGTACAATCTTCTTTAGTGTAGGGAGGAAAATAACATTTTGGTCCAAATTGTGATTTTGATTTTAGGTTAACTTGCAAGCACTTCCACCAAATACAGAGAGGAAAGGAGAGAGATAGAGAGTTAGAAACATCGATGAGAGAGAAACATCCATCAGCTGCCTCCTGCACACTCCCCACTGGGGATGTGCCCGCAACCCAGGTACATGCCCTTGACCGGAATCGAACCTGGGACCTTTCAGTCCGCAGGCCGACGCTCTATCCACTGAGCCAAACCGGTTTCGGCTGTTGCCTTTATTTTTGATGTCATATTTAAGCCACTAAAATCTAGTAAGATCAAAAAGATTTGTCCCTAAATTTTCTTCCCAGAATTTTGTAGTTTTAGCCCTTAAATGTAGTCTTTGATCCATTTTTAGTTAATGTTTGTATATGGTGTAAGGTAAGGGTCCACCTTCATTTTTTGCATGTGCATATCCAATTTTCCCAGCAACATCTGTTGAAGTGACTGTTCTATTCCCCACTGAATGATTGTGGCACCCTGTGGACATTACCACTTAACCATAAATGTGAGAATTTATTTCTTAGTTCTCAATTTTATTCCACTGGTTTATTTGTCTACCATCTTTTTTTAAATATATATTTTATTGATTTTTTACAGAGAGGAAGGAAGAGAGATAGAGAGTTAGAAACATCGATGAGAGAAAAACATCGATCAGCTGCCTCCTGCACATCTCCTACTGGGGATGTGCCCACAACCAAGGTACATGCCCTTGACCAGAATCGAACCTGGGACCTTTCAGTCCGCAGGGCGACGCTCTATCCACTGAGCCAAACCGGTTTCGGGTATTTGTCTATCTTTATGTCAGTGTCACACAATTTTGATTACTATAGTAAATTTGAAATTGCGAGGAGTAAACCTCCAACTCCGTTCTTCATTTTCGAGGTTGTTTGACTCTTTCGGGTCCCTTGAAATTCCATATGAATTTTAAAATGGGTCTATTTTTTAAAAAAAGCATTGTTGGGATTTTGATAGAGATTGTGTTCTTAAGTCTTTTTTTAAAAAATTAGAATATCGCCAAAACCGGTTTGGCTCAGTGGATAGAGCGTCGGCCTGCGGACTGGGGGGTCCCAGGTTCAATTCCGGTCAGGGGCATGTGCCTGGGTTGCGTGCACTTCCCCAGTGGGGGATGTGCAGGAGGCAGCTGATCGATGTTTCTAACTCTCTACTCTATCTCGCTCCTTTCCTCTCTGTAAAAAATCAATAAAATATATTTAAAAAATAAAAATAAAAAATAAAAAATTAGAATATCCCTCCACTCTGCTATTAATTTCCCATATTTTCAAGAACTCTGAATCTCTGTGGTATCAACTAATATGAGGTTTGATCTCATTCGGTCCTGCTTTTTTTTGATAATCAAAGGTGGTCTATTATGAGTCCTATAATTTTTGGTTTGTCTCTCATTTTGTGATGTTAGGAACCACTGATGATCACTGCCTAGATCCACAATTTCATTACAATTCTGCAGAATGGTGATATTTGAATTCTGATATTCCTTCTTCGCTTACAGGCTAGAGTGCTTTTATAAAAGGCAAATGTGCCTTAAAAACTGTTATCTTGAAGTACAATTCATGCAGAAAATGCTGTCTAAATGCTTGATTCTGTCTTGGTCGGTGTGGCTAGGTTGACTGAGCATATCCTGTGCTGAGAGGTTACTGGTTCAATTCCTGGTCAGAGCACATGCCGGGATTATGGGCTCAATCCCCAGTAGTGGGTATGCAGGAGGCAGCCGATTAAATGTTTTGTTTTTCTCTCTCTTCCTTCTCCTCTCTCTAAAGTCAGTAAAAACATATTTAAAACAAACAAACGTTTGACTCATTTAGCAGTTTTCATGATACTGAGTTGATCGTCATTCTCCAAAGGTGATAAGTAAGATTTTAAAAAGTAGCCCTATCCAGTTTGACTCAGTGGATAGAGTGTTAGCCCTCAGACTGAAGGATCCTGGGTTTGAGTCTGGTCAAGGGCATGTACCTCGGTTGCAAGTTTGATCTCCAGCCCTGGTCGGGGCACGTGCAGGAGGCAACCAATTGATGTGTCTCTCTCCCATCAATGTTTCTCTCTTTCTCTCTCCCACTCTCTCTAAAAATCAATGGAGAAGTATCCTTGGGTAAGGACTGACCAGAAAAAAAAGATTTAAAAAAGTGTAAGTAGGGAACCCATGAATTCTAAATACTCGGTCAATTTTAGTCCAATGCAGTTGTACTTATCAACAGCCATTAAAAATTGTGAAATTTTTGTGAAACATAAGCTTCTCTTTTGTATGAACAATTCTGTAACTATTCTTGCCACCCCTCAGTGTTATGCAGAGAAGAGCAGCCGCCTATCTGCAGTGGGCAGTTGCTGCTATCAACACACTAAGACCAGCTTCGCCCAGGGCTCCGTCATCACGAGGATGAAATCTATTTCTCTGATGACTCAGGGGAGTTTCAAAACTCAATTACTAATGACTGCACCCAGGAAAACCAACGTCACCCTTCTTGTCTATTCCTAATAACATGTCCAAGCTGCCTCAGGGCCTTTGAGAAAAAGAGCCTGGCTCAGTGTTTGCTGTTCTTCCTTCTATGCCTGCTATCCGAATGGAGTCCATACCTTGGGTTTGTTGGGATGTGCCACGGGTAAAGTAGCTGACACTGGGGACCCAAAAATGTCACTGGTCTTCCCACCAGGCGGGTTCAGACGCTGTCGAGTGTGCACAGGCATGGATTCTTCAAAGATACCACTTCCTTTTCCCCCTGCAGAGACAACACAGAGCAGTGAGCAATCCAGAACACCTTCCTGCTCCTGCCTTTCGCATTCATCACTTCAGAGAGCTCCTCTCATCGTCACACCCTAGTCCCGTCCTGAGGTCAGGCCAACAAGGGGGGGATAGTGAGTCCCTAAAGACCTAACCCCTTTCCCAGGTGCCTGCTGGGGCCTTCATTTTGGAACTGAGCTGAACAGGGAGGCAAGATGGTGAGAGGGCATAAAGCAGCATGCTCTCCCACCCCCAATTTCTTTACCCCTGAACTTTTCATCCTTTTTTGTTAAAGAATCTTCTTCATTAAACCCATGAAATGTTCTTTAGTAAGTTAAAAGCAAACAGTTTCTAAGTTTTTACGTCAGACAGAAAGGAATGAATTTAATAACATGTCCTGTTACAGGCAAAGCTGTAATCTGGAAAATAACATTTAGTAGTAATTTTCTGACCTCATTCTGGCTAGAATTTCCAGTGACAAGTAGATATGTCAGCAAAACACAGATATTTAACATCTTTGCTGCCAACTCTAAGTCATCTGATAAGACATAATGAAGACATGCATCTAAGATGTAACTTCGTATAAGCTGATGACTAAGGCCTGGACATGAAAAGTAAATGTTTAAATGCCCCACATTAAGTAGAAAGATGGCTACTATACAATACCAGTGTATCATTTATTCACTGGGCAAACACCACACACGCACTTCCTTTCCAGAGTGCTCTGCTAAACGCTGGGACCACTGTCATCATGGCCCTGGTGCACCAACAATATTATAGGAGGAAAGAAGATGCACTCCATTAAATAGCTATACGACTGTACAGAGGTTACTTCGCCTTTTTGTGCCCCAAATTCCTCATCTGTAGACTGGGGGTAATAAAAGGATCTTCTTCACAGCACTGAGAGGATTCAATGACTTACTGTAGCTCATATGTCAGATGCTTCCAACAACGCCTGGGACATAAATGCTCAATAAATGTTGGCTGTATTTTCTCTGTATTGGACATACTGTTCAGTGAAAAATGGTATAAAACAATCTACCTAGCACACAACGTCTTAATGTAAAAAAAGGGGGGGGAGTATTCTTTTCTGCTTATATCTGAATAAGGAAAAGTGATTACAGTTGTTTCTTGGCTATAATAACCCCGACTGCTTCAATAGAAGGCCACGAATGCTAACAACAGTATGAATGACGAGTCCCGTGTGAGCTCCGAGAGCAGGAGGCTCCTCTGGGGTTTGTTCTCTCCATAGCCTGCCGACCCCTGCTGTTGGAGTGGGTTCTAGAGCAGAGTGGATGCCCAACTGGTGTGGCTCAGAGGGTGAGCGTCAACCTATGAACCAGGAGGTCACCAGTTTGATTCCGGTCAGGGCACAGGCCCGTGTTGTGGGCTCAACCCCAGCAGGGGGAATGCAGAGGCAGCTGATCAGTGATTCTCTCTCATCACTGATGTTTCTATCTCTCTTCTTCCTCTCTGTAATAAAAAATAAGTAAGTAAATAAAATAAATAAATAATAAATAAAGCAGAGTGGCCTTCCAGGATGTCAGTCCTCTAGGGCAGCCCAAAAGGTTGGTGACCGCTCTCTAGGGGACACGTAGGATCATGGTGCATAGAAAGGAGCGACTGGACTGCAGTTCCCTGCCTTTGCTGGTTGGGAGGACACAGAACGTGCGGGACGGCTCTGCAGGAAAATGTGCAGACGCACATTCATATAACATCAGGGTGATTACAGACCTGAACCTTGGCTATGGACCTCCCAAGGAGCCACAGACACCAAGCTGGGAACTCTGGGGATGGGAAGCCAGCCCTGCATGGTGTTAAGGGCAGCTGAGCAATGGCCGGACTGCTGGATGGAGACCCTGTTCAGTCACTTACTGGTGAGCCGGGACAAGTGACCTCAACTTTCTTTTGTCCCCGTTTACTCAACTCTAACAAGGTATAAATAATAATACCTTCCTGGGGCAGCTGGTGAAATACATGAGGTAATGTACATGAAGTGGGTAAGCCCTCAGTAATGCTGCCAGGCTGTTATTAACAGTGTGTTGTTAGCAAAAACGTCTAGGCCACAAAGTGAAGAAAAAGTAATGCTTGAGGTCATCCCCTTATTGCGTTGTTTCTGGTTATGCTGAAGTAAATTCTCCTATCCTATATAATAAAAGGCTAATATGCAAATTGTCCCCATTGACTGGGAGTTTGACCAGGGGGCGGGGCCAGCTGGCCAACCGCCCGCAGCCCCTTTCCCCGACCGGCCCCACCCATGAACAAATTCGTGCACCAGGCCTCTAGTTTTTAAAATGAATATTCAGCTTTTAAAAAAAGTTAGATAAAAGTAACTCAATATGAAGGTTTTGGCTAGAGCCACGCTCATTTAAAAACATTTTCTAAATTGTTAAACATAACAGAAAAGTTCATAAGATACAACTAACACTCACATACCCACCAACAGATTGTATAGATGCCACCAGCTCACAGAAACCTGAGTATTCCTTTCACATCACTCCATGACTCAATATTCTAGAAACTACAAACTTATTTATTTTAGGTTTTACTGTGTATATGTCCAACCCTATAGTTCTGTTTTTGAACTTCAATTAGTCATGTCTATTACTCAATATTTTACCTGAAAGATGAATTCAGCTTTCTAGATAGAAAAGGTGCTTAATCCATCCATAACTGAAGAAAAATAAATTCAAGATATATGATGGTAGAGTGTGAGGAGCAATATCACGTGTCATGGTGAACACTGGGCCACCCATTAAAGACTAGCTGGAAGTATCTATCAGTATTTTAAATCACTCAACAATTCTATTTTGAGTAATTTATCCCAGTAGATATACTCAGGAGGTAAGGTTGGAGCTCTGGAGTCAGAAAAACCCATAAGCAAAAGCTAGTTCTGCTACCAATGAGTTGTGAGGCTTAACACACCTGTGAACTGCCCTGAGCCTCAGTTTTCTCCATGTCAAGGGGGTACTACCACCTACCTCCTAGGTTTGTAGAGAGAATTAAATAAATACATGCAAAGCATTTAGCATACTCCCTGGCAGATATTAAATCCGCACATATCAATCACTGTTAGACCACCAGGAAAAACAATTTGTAGAAGATCTAAACAAGGCCAGTAGCAAAGCACATGAATGAGGAGTAAATGAAACACTGGGTATGACAATCCTTGGTAAATTTTCAGTGACTCACGTACTAAGTCACACACTCTGCCCTTCACACTTTTCTCAACCAGGCCCTCTCATTGATGGGCTGTGCTGGCTAAGTCTGCAAGACTAAAGAAGAAACAAAGGCAGGAGTTTAGGTCTCGGGTTGTGGATACAACTAGCAGTTTTCCACTTCCAGCTTCCCTTGAGAATTCATTACATTTAATTTTTTTAAAAAACTGATTTCAGTCCAGCCAGTCTAGCTCAATGGTTGAGTGTCGACCCATGAACCAGGAGGTCACGGTTCGATTCCCGGTCAGCGCACATGTCTGGGTTGCAGGCTTGATCCCCAGTGTGGGGTGTGTGCAGGAGGCAGCCAATCAATGATTCTCTCTCATCACTGATGTTTATCTCTCTCTGTCCGTCTCCCTTCCTCTCTGATATCAATAAAAAAAAATATTTTAAAAAAACAAAAACGCATTTCAGGGAGAGGGAGAGAAACATCGAGGAGAGAGAGATATTGATCAGCTACCCCCTGCAAGCCCCCTACTGGGGATCAAGCCCCCCAACCTGGGCATGTGCCCTGACTGGGAATTGAACTGGTGACCTTTTGATGCATGGGATAACGCTCAACCAATTGAGCCACACCAGCTGTGCTCATCACAGATAATTTTAAAGAGCACTTGGCAGGACAGAAAACAAACCTCAAATAACAGGACCACAAGGAGGAACTCAGCAAAAGGAATCATACTGGTTGTTAATACACCTTGTAATCATGAACGACAGAGGCTTTCTCACTCTCAAGTCAAGAGGGGCCCAGGGTGGCCACTGGGCACGCGAGCTGGGGGGATCATACCAGAAAAGTCTGTAAGACACAACCATCACCAAGACAAAGCAAACACATAACCACCACTGGATCGTATAGATGCTACCAGCTCTCAGATTCCGAGTAGCACTGTCCCCAAGTTGCAACACTTTCCAGGGAACCTGACACCCCAGGGACAGCTCGATATGCACTCTGCTGAGTCAAAGCCAAGGGAGCTGGCTTGTCCACCTTCAGGTGCCTGAGATTTGATTCAATCGGCCACATGACCCATTGTTATGCTGTTACTGGTACAAAGGATGTGCAGGGCTGACCCCTCCTGGCCCTACACCCATAAACTGGATAGTGAGAACACTACTCAGTAAAACTCCCCGCTTCTCTACTATATCTACACCTCCCTGTCCCCCAACAAATCAAACAAACCACTAGCTTTTGAATCTACTGCTTTTGTTTCTTTGGATTTGGTAAAGAAGTATGTGCACCGGTCGAATACACACACACCTAGAACTGAGGTGGAGTGGCAAGCAGCTCTAGCTCTGGTTCTGCTTGATTTTATTATTTGTCTGAAATACTGATTCCTATGTCTAGCCTCAAAAATCTTTAAAGATGGAATAAACCTTCCTTTTCCTCATAGATACAGACAGGGGAGAGCTCCTTAGGTAACTAGCACTGTATGATCAATCAACTGGACAATCTACTAGCCAAGGAAAACATTGTTCTAAGATGCTCTCCCACTATACCCACCAGAATGTGCCTAAGAACTAAGAGACGTGTGCTAGACCAAGGTATCCTTTTTTAGAGTTTTAATCCCACCAACAAGCTGACTAAAAAATACCCTTTCTTCCTGCCCTACCCTGCCCTGCCCTGGCCTGGCGGCTCACTGGGTTGTTCTGTGCACCGAAAGGTTGCAGGTTCAACCCCAGTCGGGGTGCGAATGGGAGGCAATTGATCAATATTTCTCTCTCCCAATCTAAAAATCAATAAAAACATATCTTTGGGTGAGGATTAAAAAACAAACAGCCCTAGCCAGTTTTGCTCAGTGGTTAGAGTGTCAGCCCACAGACCAGAGGGTCTCAGGTTCAATTCCCAGTCAAGGGCATGTACCTTGGTTGCAGGATTGATCCCCAGCCCCACTCAAGGCGCATACAGGAGGCAACTAGTCAATGATGTGTCTCTCACATCAATGTTTCTTTTTCTCTCCCTCTCCCCCACTTCCACTCTCTCTCTAAAAATCAATGGAAAAAAATACCCTCGGTTGAGGATTAAAAAGACAAACAAACAAACAAAAAAACACCTAAGAAAATTGTTTAAAAAAATTTTTAATTGATTTTTTTTAAAAAGAGAGTGAGAGAAAAACATTGATCGGTTGCTTCCTACACACCCCCTACTGGGGATTGAGTCCGCAACCCAGGCATGTGCCCTGACAGGGAATCGAACTGGTGACCTCTAGGTGCATGGGACAACACTTAACCAACTGAGGCACACTGGCCAGGGCAAGAAAAATGTTTACATGTGTAACCTGTACACAATTTCAGGAATCTCAAGGAGTCCATGGTACAACTGGGAGCGTCTCCCTG
Source organism: Myotis davidii (assembly GCF_000327345.1). Taxonomy (NCBI): domain Eukaryota; kingdom Metazoa; phylum Chordata; class Mammalia; order Chiroptera; family Vespertilionidae; genus Myotis; species Myotis davidii. Next base: position 894,362 of record NW_006290772.1, read on the forward strand.
GCCGGAGCCAGTATGCCACCATCAGCCTTTGCATTCTCAGTGCCTACACCCAGCCAATGTCTGTTGCTACAGAGGGAGAATTCAAGAATGACTGAGCAACCCTTTCTCACATTCTAGAACTCTGATGGCCATGGATAACCTATACCAGAAGATATGTGAAAGGCTTAAAGAAAAAGAAAATTTTATCAAAAGAGCAGCTTCATAAGGACAAGTAGAGGCCAAAGGACCAATGAGTCACAAAAGCCTATACCTGGGAGGTTGGTCCTCTTAGGCATGTTCTGAGGTTCTTCAGTTGGTCCAAAAATATTCGATGCCATCCTGTTGGGTCGACTTGAAGGAACAACTTCGTCTGGACTTCCGAAAAGATCACTCGATGCTCCTCCGGGGGGATGCATGCCCCTGCAAGCACAGAGCAAGCATGAGATGGAGGCCGACCTGGACTTCAATGTCCATAATTAACATTTATGAAAAAATTACACACCGCAACTACTCCAAACTGGCATGACTAGTTTACAGATCGCCTTATGGCAAACTTCCTCTACCGCCCTTGAGGTTTCCTTAAAAGTTTTCTCTGTATGTCTTGGTTATGCCAAAAACCCACTTGAAACATGTATATTTTTAAAATTATTCCTGGGACCTCTTATAAGTTTCTCTAAAACAGGTAAATTGAGCCACATTCAGAATTTAATACAAATTTTAATTAGCATACAGGAAATACATTCAGTGGTGTTTAAGACTGTAGCTTACTATATGCCAACTATTGTTCCAAAGACCTTACACACAGCCCTCTAAGGCAGGCATTGTTTTCACAGACCATGCATCTGAGATGAAGAGAAATCACAAGACAGGTCACACAAGGAGTGGCAGAGCCAGGACCCAAGCCCAGACAGTCTGGATCTGGAGCTTGGACTATGCCCTAATGCCTCTTAAAGCCCTCCAAGAAAAAACAAGGGGGAAGCTCACCATTTAACCACAGATCAAGTCTGACCCACAGAGTTGGTCTTCAGAAGGGCAGCCACTGGCCACTGTGGCTAGTGAGCACGTGGATGTGGAAGTAAAGACTTAAGTGTCCTGTAACTGTAGACTACACACTAGATTTCGAAAACAAAAAGGCCAAATATCTCTTTAATCTTGTCGTTTATATAGATCACAGGTTGAAACAGTGTTTTGTACATATTAGGTTGAATTATGTCTATTAAAATTAATTTTTTCTGATTCTTTTTACTTTTAAAAATGTGGCCACTAGAACATTTAAAATTCCTTATGTGGCTCACACTTTTACTGGAAAGTGTCAACTTAGACCATGGGGAGTGCCACCAACATTAATCCAGGTGAGTCCTGAGAATCTACACCAAGATAATCATCGCTGGTCCTCCAGTCCAGTATAACCAGTGAAATGTTGAACACCTGCAAGCACCACTGTTCATTTCAGATCAACACATATGTACCATGTCATCTCTAAAACATCTATGGTTGCCCTAATTGGTTTGGCTCAGTGGATAGAACGATGGCCTGCGGATTGAAGGGTCCCAGGCCCGGGTTTGATTCCAGCCAAGGGCACATGCCTGGGTTGTGGGCTTGATCCCCAGTAGGAGGAGTGTAGGAGGTTGCTAATCAATGATTTTCTCTCATCACTGATGTTTCTATCTCTTTCTCTCTCTCCCTTTCTCTCTGAAATCAATAAAAATATATTAAAAATAAAATAAAACACCTATGGTTGATTAGTTTTAATTAAAGACATTTTAATTTATTTCAGAGAGGAAGGGAGAGGGAGAGAGAAACGTCAATGAGAGAATCATTGATAGGCTGCCTGCCGCATGCCCCACACTAGAATTGAGCCCACAACCTGGGCGTGTGCCCTCAACTGGGAATGGAACTGAGACCTCCTGGTTCATAGGTTGACACTCAGCCACTGAGCCACGCCAGCCGGGCTGGTTGATTTTTTTTTTTCCTTTTTTTATTATTAAGGTATTACAAATGTGTCCTCAGCCCCCCCATTAACCCCCAACCTCCCCCCCACACACACTTGATTTTTATTATTATTATTTTTTAGTCTATTTAAGTAAAGCTGGGGACAAACAAGGAAGGGCTTAGGACAGAAGAAACAACAGAAGAGAGACTAGGCAGGCTGCTTTGGCTCATTGGAAACTCGGAGAAAAGGGGCCTTGGAGACAGGTTCAGGGGTGAGCCTGGGATGAGCTGCTGCTGCCCGTTGCTCTCCTGGGGTCCCTTAGAGTTTAGGAGATGCGCACCTGAGAGAAAAGAAAGGTGCAGGCGTGCTTTCGAGAGGAATAGTGTACATGAGGGTTGATTTTAATTCAACGCCTACAAAGAATAGTGGCATTCCCACTGTTCAGCCAACAATAGCAGTATCTACCTGAAGTGTCCCTCTTGGGAGGATTTTGTTGTTGTTGTTGTTTAAAGTATTACAAATAGTAGTGCATATGTCTCCTTTCCCCCCCATTGACCTCCCCCACCCCCCGGCACATGCCCTCACCCCCCTAGTGTCTGTGTCCATTCGTTATGCTTATATGCATGGATGCAAGTCCTTTGGTTGATCACTTATCCCATCTTGGGAGGTTTTAAAGTGAACATTTCAGAAGAGGAAGATCAGGGCCTTGAGTCACTGTTGCAATAACTGAAGAATTAAATTTTCACAAAGCTCTACCCTGATACCCCGAGTTTGTCTATTTTCACAAAGCAGCAACACAGTGAATTCATAGCATCTTTTTAGAATACCTAGAAAGATTTTTTAAAATGCATCTTAAAGGAGAAAGGGGCCTACTGAAATTGAGTTTTAAACTGGTGCGTGGTCCAGGCTCTTTCGCAAGTCCTAAGCAACAACAACATTTAGAAATGGATGAAATCACAGAGCTCAACACCACATGAATGCTCGGATTCGAGGTGAGTCCTCACTGGAAAGCTATATAAACGCGGTCACAGATTTAGTTCACAAAAATAGGATATTTAAATGTTTCCTCAAAAGAGCTAGAATGGGAGCCAATCATTCACTGCAATTTAAAGTGAACAGCTCTGAGATTCCATGGCTGTAAAGCAGGACTGCAGAAAGCACTCATCTGCTCTACAGGGCAGGCACGCCAGCCCCGGCCTGGGGAGACCAGCAGGCCAGCTCTTCACCACAGAAGCCAAGAGTGCAACTGGCAGGCCTTCCATGTGGTGCCCATAGTCCCTGTCTGCTTCAGAGGATGGCAAAGGTGGGTGCCTGGTCAGCAGTGCTTCCTTAAGGATTTAATGAAGGAAAACAATTACTTCAGTTTCAGGGGAATTTTTTTTAAACTAACCAATAACTAGACTTAAAAAGACTTAATAGGACTGATGATGCACTTTGTTGGTGGACACAGTGAGGCCATCTGACGCCTGTATGTATTTATAAGTCAGAGAGCCCAGATCACAATGATATTCATATTTTTCTTGGCTACCTACAGCAGGTACAACCTGCTTGGGTCTTCACAGCCATCTCTTTGAAAAAGGGAATAGAGACCTGTAATCTTCAGAACGGATTTGAATTTAACATCGTCTCATGCTGGCATCAGTTAAAATTCTCATTTTACTAACTTATTTGAAACATGGCTCTTCTTTCAAACCCTAAAGGTCCCAGAAAATTGTCAGACCAGATTCTGGGTAGACTCATCTTGATTCAAAACTCTCAGGATGCTTTCCTGACTCTCACATTCTTGGATCTCCCAAGTCTCCGCAGCCTCTCACCCTTGCTTCATTCAGTTCAACTCATGTTCTCTGAGCACCTATCGCTGGCAAGCCTGTGCCAGACACTGCGGATAGAAAGATGAATGAGAGCAAGTCCTTGGCCTAGAGAAACTTCAGGTGTGCTGGGAAAACAGAGCTGTGATGGGTGGTTTCAGTGTTCTGTGAGCGATGCCACAGAAGCGCTGAATGCCAGCGGAACTCCAAAGGCATCCGTGGAGAGGCCCAAACTGAGTTTGCGATCTGTGAGGAAAGAGCCTTTGGGGCACAGGAGATAAACCACAGCTCTATCTGAAATGATGAAATGTTAAATGGGGGTGGTGGAAATATAGTGTTTATTCTATTACTGTCTGTACCTTTGTGAATTTTATTTTACTTTGAAAACAAGTGAAGAAAAGGCTAGCGGTGCCAATAGTACTACAGCAGAGATTCCTGTGCATAACAGCCAGGCTCCCTGAGAAGAGGCAGCGACCATCTCCATCACAAAGGCAGGGTTCACAGCCACACTGGGGCAGTCATACACACACACACACACACACAGACACGGCCCAGGCTGCCCCAACAGGGTCTCAAAGAAATGGGGCCAAGAGTTAGACATTTCAGTAAGAACAGAACCCACAAAGGCTCAATCAGTTGCACTGTTAACACTATGACACTAGTTTTGGGGAGGGGGTGGGAATACTAGTGCGCAAAGACATATTGGGGATGAAACCACATGGCGGGGCTTCCTTCCGGGTACTTCTTCGTTTTGTAATATCCGTTCAATATATTTCAACAAAGATATTCAAAATACAAGAGGAACTAAGGGGCATGTGACAAGAAGAGCAAACACGTAGCTCAGGGACTATGTACACTGTTTTATTTAGTATCTAGTCTACTCGGTATTTATCTTAACGGTGCTCATACATTGTACAGCATGAGCAGAGACCTTCCGAGATCTTGTCCCTGTGTCAGGAAAGCTTTAGGGGACTGATTGGTCAGGGTTGGAGAAAAGCAGTGAAACAGACTTGGATTAAATTCCTTACAAATAAAAACCTTATAGCTTAAAGGGAAGACCTTAGATGAACGATGGCTAAACTAAAATGCTTTCATAGTTCAAAATCCCTTTAACACAAAATCATCCCTCATGAAGAATACAGAGATACAGGTCTGAGAGAGGAAAACCTGGCTGGGTGCTCGATCCTACACCACCACCGGGTTCCCTCCCCGCAGAGCCAATTAAAGTGTGAGTCCTACAACGCCCTAGTTAACCAACTCCTCTAAGAAGGGGGTCAAAAGCTAAGCTTCCAAGGGATCCCATGCAGAGCTTCCAATTACATGTAATCATCCAATTACGACTCCTTTTCCTTCTTCAATGTCCTGAAAGGAAGACTTTTCTCTTTTTTTTCATAAAGTCCTCTCCAAAAATGAGTCTCCCAGAGATGTGTGGAGTACTACCTTAGAGCAGCAGCTCTGCTGTGAACGCAGTCAGCCTTCTAGCCGTGACTCATGGCGTTTTCTCCTTAACCAACATTTCCTGGGCACCCAGTGCCAGGCAGTGTAAACAGGAGGGAATGTACTTAATGAACACAACTGGAAAAGTGCTGGGAAGAAGCTGGTGTGGGTGGGGCAGAACAGCGGTTACCAGGCAGCAGAAACTTGATTCATCCATCCTGCTGCCCCCCTATCCATACAGAATTAGATGCAAGTGACTAGTAGTCATTGTGCCATAGGTTAATGACTACTTACTTCGTTAAGTGTACTGAATACTGACCTAACTCCCCCGAGTTTACAGTCTTTTATTTAGTATCTAGTATCTAGTCTACTCGGTATTTCTCTAAACGGTGCTCACACACACACATTCTCTTCTACTCTGGTGGGAAGGCTGGGCCACTGAAGAACTCTCACAATAAAGAAAACTCGTGGGCACCTGAAGACCCAAAACTCTCCAGTGCAAGCTGGCGGCTCCCCGGTGGCATGACACACCTCGCCAGCTCGGACAACTCAAACTTATCTGACTCACAATACACAGAGCACTTTAAACTTGAGAAGAAAGCGTGCTGCCCTGGCCACTGCGGTTGGGTTGGGCGAGGTCCAAGGCAAAGGTCAGGGTCCAGGCCCAGGTTCCTGGCTTGATCCCGGGTAAGGGGGAGTACTCCGCTTTCACATGGATGTTCCTCTTTCTCTCCCCCTACTTCTCTCACTAAAAAATCAATTTAAAAAAATCTCTAAAAAAGAAAGGCGTGCTGCGGTGTATTCCTGAACGTGGCCGCCCAGCCGAGACCTGCAATGGGAATCTCCGTTTCTATTACGTGCCCTGCCTGGTTCACCAACAAAGCAGGGAGGGCAGTACCGGGCCTACCTCCCGGAGCTGCGGGATTAGGGGAGGGCTCCACCTGGCTCCCGGGCTGGGGGATTAAGGAAGAGAACGCCCGGCTACCGGGTTGCGGGGTTAGGAGTGGGCTCCAGCTGGTCCTACAGATCTGCGCTATTTGGGGAGGATTTCAGGACGGTGACCTTCCCGAGGCCCGCCCACCAGCCACCAGGAACCGGCAGGGGGCCCCGCAGCCAGGCACACACCCGCCTGGTCCGGGCGCACGGAACTGCCCACCCGAAGCAGCAGACCATCTGCCGGTATCTTCTCGGTGCGCTATCGGCGAAAAATGTGCAAAGGCGCACCTCAGGCCCTCAGCCCGGACGCTGGCGGACCCCGGAGCACATCCGCGTGCGCGCCCATCTCTCCGACGCGGAAGCGGAGGCCGTGCGTGGTTTTGTGAGATCACCCGCAGGCCTTCCCCCGCTGGCCACACCGCTCCCGCGCCCTCGCCCACACCCGTGCCCGCGCCGCACCTGGAGCTGGCTCGGCCGCCCTCGCTCTCCGGAACGTGGAACATGTCGCCCGCTGCTCCGTGCCTGGTCGTCTGCC
>NW_006290772.1:905776-922153 GCF_000327345.1 Myotis davidii
CGGTGCCAGTCATGCCGCCACACCCTATCGCGGCGCGTGGCCCCGCCCCCGCTCCAAGACGCGAGGGCGTGTGGAGGGCCGTGCTCGCAGCCGATTGGTGAGAGCAGGTGCCGCTGACGGCATCGGGTGTCGGCATTGGGCAGCAGGCCGGCAGAAGGCAGGCTGCCCCTGAGGTGGGCGGGGTCAGGACGTAGGTCCGTGCCCCTAGCGGCCAGGCCAGACGCCCCTCCCCCTCCCCACGGGAACCTCTCCCTGGGCGGGAGCCGGAGCGACCCGACCGACAGTGGAGGGATGACAAGCCGGGGTGGGAGGAACAGGGTAAAATCTGTACTTTCCTTAGGCGGCAACCTCTGCCCCAAGGCCTCTGACCCGCTGCTTACGGATTTTGCAAACCGGTCCAAGGCATCCGCTAGTTGGCAAAAGGGCGCTAATGCGAATTCTGTGTTCAGGGATTCAGCAGTTCCTGTCCTGATCAGTCCTAGGGGGTAGAAGGGCCCCTCAGGAAGACATACTCAGTGCCCCAGTTCCCTATTTGTGACTAAAAAAACGAAACAGTTGGGAGTGTTCTGTAGCTAAATTACACTGCCGTCAGCCCATCTATTCTGACATTTCACCAAATGAAAAGCCCTTGAGCTTTTTTGTTGTTAATCTTCATCCAAGGATATTTTCCCATTGATTTTTAGAGAGTGGGAGGGCGGGGAGAGACAGAGATTTGGATGTGAGAGACATAGATTGGTTGCCTCCCACACGTGCCCTGACCAGGGCAGGGGTTTGAGCCTGCAAGGTAGGTTATGTGATCTTGACTGGAATTTCTATCACTGGGCCAAACCGGATAGGGTGGGCTTTTTTTTTTTTTAAATCCTCACCAGTGGATTCATCTTAGAGAGAGAGAGAGAGAGAGAGAGAGAGAGAGAGATCAACATGAGAGAGAAACATTGATCAGTTGTCCTAAGGGGGTGGTGGGATACAGGAATTGAACCTGCAGCCTTTCTGTGCACAGGACAATGTGCAACCAACTTGAACTGTTTTTAAAGTGCACACTTAAAAAAAAAAGGCAGAAACAATAATTATTAGATCAAGTATTAGTATGTATTTATGCACAATAATAAAAACAGATTTACAAGTTAAACTGGAAATTTAAACATAAGAAGTTTAACAGCTTTTGTTTATTATATTAAATAACCAAAACACCTTTTATTCCCAAAATTGGTAAAGAATAAATAATGTAATTTACAATATGGTACAAAAAGTAATCAGGAAGGACAGGCATTCCGCTTTATACATACACTGTATATGTATATTTATTATCTATTAAACAAATTCACATCTCAAACAAGCCGAAAACCTTAGATGATATGGCTTAACGATTATTAAAAGAAACAGCAGTAAGTTCTGCTGCCTGGGCCAGAAGCTCCGGAGCCAGTTATCCTGTTACAGAATGAAGGGTACAGGTTGCTGTAGTGCTTCCAAGACTGAACTTGCTTAACATGACTTACACATTACTGTGGGATTAGGAGAGAGCTTTGATAGTCAGGAAAGGTTTGCTGCGGTTTCTTTCTTTTTCCCTCTTAAGACAAAGTGCCCTATTTCCTCACAAATGCATCTGATAGGTCTCAAAGTTTTAAACAACAAAAGCCCACAGCAGCTGCTGTTCTCATCCACTTGTTTCCAGTGCTTCTGTTCCATCATTTTTCTCTGCACAGGTTTGGACTGGATGGTAAAAATGCTATTACACTGAAAAGGAAACCCATCAGTAGTGACACAGAATGATAAAGAATGGGACTCTGGGGCTGAGAACCCACAGATGTAGGGAAGCAAGTAGATCCACTTACGAAATGTTTCCAATTATCCCCACTCCCAGAGCAAGTGCCCTACACCCAGAAGATACAGAGAAATAAAAAAATATCATCCTGAACCTCATGTGCAACCATAAACTTCGATCTGCCTCTGCATTTTCTAAAGAATAAAATGCTCACCACTGGATAGTCACAATAAGAGTTAAGGCCACACCACCAACTCCCTTAAGACCAGAGACGATCTCACTCTTTACAAATGATGAATCAGCAAAAAGATGCCAGACATTAGAGTGACCTCGGACATAGGTCTCAGAAACTGACCTGTTCTTAATTATAACGTGCTCAAGGAAGCCACAGGTGCATACTGAGACTATGACACCTGCCACTGGAGAGACAGAGAAAGATGCAGGAGGTGGGAGGCTTGGGCCTTTTGAAAATCCCAGCCTTTGACAATTATTTTTTGTGTGTGTGTTCTTCACCTTGCTTTTTATATCTGTTTTGAGTTGAAAAGGATTCCACTTAAAAAACATCTCCTACATGTGTCAGTGGAGCTTTTCTTTCCCATCCTAACATACAACATACCAACCACTCCTTACCTTGCCGTTTCCAAATTAAGTCAATAGGAAACCTTTAAGTCCCACACCTGGGTTATGCCTGGAGAACTGGCTTGTCACACACACACACTTCTCTGGTTGCTAGGGAAGCAGCAGAATTCTCTGGAAGCTTGTGAGTTTTATTAGAGGAGAGAAGAGTCGGCCTATTCTCCTCCCTGGCTCACTTCCCCACTGAATGACACTGGCCAGCCAGCTACTCCCAGACGGATTCTATGCCAGAAACCCAGGCAGGGGGTGCAGCTAAATAACTACAAAAGCTGATCTGAGTCTGAGTTTTTCTCCTTTTAGGGGTCTCTGGGTGACAGGTGCCAGCTTACCCACTAGACTGCCTTGAGGTGACCCTGAACAAGCAGCTCAGGAGCCCTACTGTCTCTGGCACAGTACACACTGCCATTGGGCATCACCTGCAGCTCTGACGTTACTTGATCGGTCCTGGTCCCAGACTGTGGAGGAGTATGAGGAAGCTAGTCACGGCCTAAACTTAGCCTGGTCTATTATCCTACTGTAGACCTAACAGTCAGATGCCCCGAGAGTGAGTGTCAGAGAGTGAGAGAGAGATCGATCCTGATCTTGTTCAGCTCAATATAAGGTGCTAATTTCAGAAAGCTGATATATTGATCACAAAACACAAGTAGCTTAAAAATACTCTGGTCCAATGTTGTCGATATCTCTTAATAAAGTGTTAGCATGTTCCTTTCTTTCATATCACCAGAACTTTGAGACTTTTCCTAAGAGCCCAGAAGGCTTTTTCTTAGTGATATTGGTGCCTAGAACCAGATCTGAAAGAAGGAAGCCACATTAGAGGCAAAAGCTCGAGAACAATTGAAACAAAGAAAAGAAGCTATTGCCTAGAAGCCAAACGTCCTGTTTCCTCCATGGCTGGGAGCGAATGACCCTGTCTGCAGCCTAAAAGGGCTGCAAACAGCTGGTGAGACAATGGGATCAAGAGTGTCCCCTCTCCTTGCACACACAAAAGACCTTTCTTCTCCTTTCCACACAGGCTGACCTCTCATTGTGGAGAAGCCTCTGCAGAGGACCAGGGCTGGCCTCAAGAGCTGCCTTCTCTGCCAGTCAGGGGAAGAGGAAAGGTGAGCAACAGAGAGGGAGACTGGTTCAGGTGGGTGATCCTGGCTGTCGGGGGAGGGTGGGGCAGCAGGTGGGATGGTGGCTCAGGTATGACTAGTCCAACACAAGAGCACTGGCTTCTGGCCACACGGAACGTGGCTAAAGGGTGAATTAAATGTTGCGTTTCCCAAGGCTGAGCAAACACACGAGCCTTGTTAGCTCCATTCCGGGGGAAAACTGGAAACTGGGCTACTTGCAATGGTAACTGGTCACCAAGGAGGCTCACGGAGAACAATACGGCGATGTGGCAGTGCTCTAACTGCATCAGGATGTATGACCCTTGTCTGCATTCCCTGAACAGGAAGGAGCAAAATAAGAGACCACTGGGCAAAAGAAGACATGGGGGATTAAACCTGCACATCACAGTGTGCTCTGCTCTTAGGCCAATGAAAGGAAGAGAAGACTAAAAAAAAAGAAATTCCCCTGAAAAGTACATTTGTCTCAGATGCTAAACGATAACACATCAGAAGTTCAAGGACTCATCAGGAAAGTCTTAACTGTGGTTAAACAAGTGCTTAGGATCGTCCCAATAGAAGTAACGTTATAGATCACCTAGAAGAAACTTTAGATGATGCAAGAAGGAAACCAACTAAACTGGGTTACCTCCTCATTGTCTAATTCTTAAAACAAAAGAAAAACATTCTCCAAGCAGCTTAGCAGGATTCTTTTCTGAAAGCCCATATAACCTGCACAAGACATGATTCTTTCCCCGTCCTGTTCAGAAAACATATCTAGATAGGGAAGCACTAGGCAAGGATCAGTATTTCTGGGGTGATGGCTCCAGTTACGCTGCCCTGTGATCAGTGTCCCCTGAAGTGTCCCCATGAAGCTGTCTTAGGGTACAGATACCACCAGGCAAAGCCCAGCCCAGGCCCAGCTGTCCCGTCACCCCCTTCCATCATCACTTTGCAGAGAAGCAATCAAAGTGTGGTACAGGTTTTGCAGAAAGAATGCAGCCATGACCTGGAGCCTCCCTATAGAGAGCAGGGAGACTACAACTCCCCAGGGCACGATGACTTCGCCGGGCACACACCCGCTCCTTTCTTTCAGAAAGAAAACCCACTGAACTGTCCAACACAACAACCAAGGCAGATGTGGTCATTACACAGGCCCCAGTATGAGATCCCACGACTGGCGAAGAATGGCTCCAATGCCAGTGATGTATGACATTGCAGGCCTCATCCTCATCTCTCAGGCCACTACGGCCCTCTCCCCGTTGGGGTACAGCTTCCAGCATTTTGCATATTCTGGGGTGCAGAGGTGTCTCTATTCTGACCATCTTCTCGGGGTCCCGGGCTTGATTTGTGTTTTGTAAGCCCTCCTCTGAAGCCTCCAGGATGCCCCCACCACGAGTACGCTGTATGTTCACTGGGATAGGTCACTGACAGGGGGGCCACTTCCACTGCCATCAAACAGAACCTCTCGGCGGCTGGGCTCGGCGATGGACAGCTCCTGGGCCAAGTCGTTGAATCGAGATATGTAATCAACGCTGTTTTCATTCATCATGCACACCAGCTGGGAATCCACGACCTGTGGGCAGAGGACACAAGGCAAGACCACATCAGCTGGTGGTGGCCTGCCACCTAGACGAGGAGACTCGCTACCACCAGGACTTCCAGTAGAAGGTGAACTTGAGTCTCTCTACGGTGAAGATTGGAATCTCCCATCGACTTGTAATGGTGGCCTAGTACTCTGGGAAGAATCTCAGAATCGCCCATCGTTTTGAACTCTTCCTGTTTTGACAAGTGTGCAGGAGAGCCTGCTGTGAGCCTGGCACAGCTGGCTGCTGGGATCAGAGCAGTGCTTCCATTTATATGAGATTTGTCAGGGAAGACAGTCAAACAGGCAAACGGCAGAGAGTGGAAAGCAGAAACTGTGGGGTGGCCTGTAGGAGACATGAGTGGAGAAAGGGGACAGAGTTTGCCATGGGGGAAAGGGGAGGCACATTCCTGTGAGAAGAGACAGCAAGTGCAAAGGCCCTGAGGTGGGAACAGGCTTCGGCTCTTCCAGAAACAAGAAAGCTGGTGGATGTGACAGTGAGTCAGGACAACAGTTGAATAAGAGAAGAGAGACTTAAGTGTGTACGGCAGGGCCTTAGGTATTGGGATTTCATTCTGTGGACAAAAACATGGAACATTCTGCCATACAGTCTTCAGGATTTACTGTCTTCCTTCTTTGCTGGAGTGAAAGCCTCATGAGGAGAGGGCCTTTGTTTTATTCACTCAGTGCCTGTAGCAGTGCCTGGCACATCATGAATAAATTGCATGATATAATGAAATAAAAAGCCTTGGAAAATTCTGAGTAGAGCTATGGCCTGAACCGAATTTTGAATCTATTATGAGAAATATAAAACAAACAAATTTGTTTTCAAAAAGTAGAGCAAGCCCTGGCCGGTTTGCTCAGAGGTTGGAGTGTTGGCCTGTGGACCAAAGGGTCTTGGGTTCAATTCCCTGTCAAGGGCACGCACCTTGGTTGTGGGTTCTATACCCCGCCCCAGTTGGGGTACATGCGGGAGGCAACTACTTGATGTATCTCTCTCACGCCATTTCCCCCTCCTTCCCCTGCCACCTATCTATCTCTCTCTCTCCCTCTCTCTCTCTTTCTCCCCCCCTTCCCCCCCACCTCCCTCCCTTCTGCTCTGTCTGGGAAAAAATAAACTCGGGCAAGGATTTAAAAAAGAAGGAAAAAAGTAGAATAGTGACTGTTTCCCCCACATATCCATCACCAGCTTCATCAATCTGTGGCCCATCTAGGCCCACCTCTCCAACCCACTCTTTGCTCCCATAACTTTTGTTCAAATCCCAACATCAGATCATTTCAGCCACACATCTCAGAATGCACTTCTAGATGATAAGGACTATTTAAAAAACACACTCATGTTTTTTGAGTTGGAGAGTTCGTGGTCAGATCTTTTTGTTAAACAACGGCTATTTCTGGAGGTAAATATGTTACTAGCTATGGATTTAGTAATTCATGAATAGCACCTGTCTTTGTTCTGTGCTGCTCACCTTTGTGTGCAACAGGCCACCCAGAGATCTTGTTGGAAATGCAGGTTCTGGTTCACTGGCCCTGGGGTGGGCCCGAGAGCCTGCCCTTCTAACAAGTCCAAGGTGTTTTGCAGTGGTTCTGTGGACCACCTGTGAATAGTGGTTCCAGGTGTGTCATCTTGGGATGTTTGTGCAGTGGCCACTTCCACAGGAGCTAGGAGCTTATAAACAATGTCCACATAGACACAGGAAAGGAGAGACCAGCCTCTTATGGGACATTAAGTCACAAGATCTTCTCTAAATAAAGGTTCTATGGCCACAGAAATGCTCATCGAGGGGGAGGAAATGTACTATATTGCTCTGTTTAGTTCGTATTTCGGTGAAATTTCCATTCATGTTAGGAGCTGGCTTAGAATCCTCCAAAAAGCCTTCCCACAGCTCCTCAGATCTTAAGACTCACATCAGGAGACCGAGAGCTGAGGAGGCAATGGGACACCACTGTGTTAGTCTTGTCTGATCCAGGGTTCCCCTTAAGAATCTCTACATATAAAAGGCTAATATGCTAAGTGTCCAACCAGTCGCTATGATGCGCACTGACCACCAGAGGGCAGATGCTCAATGCAGGAGCTGCCAAGCTGCAGTGACTTGGCAGTGGCAGTTCACAGGTGATGCACCCCAAAACCAGAGAGGAGGGAGCCCGATTCCTCGCGGGGCCATGTGATTCCACCTTTGGCCATGGGTTATGTTGTTGCTGGGGCACTATTAGCCCCAAATCTGGTTTACTGCACACTTCTGTTTGCATTCCACACCCCGTACGACAGCAACTTTGCAGAGTGCCCTCTTGCACTCCGGGACCCCTGGGGGGATGTCAGAGAGCAGGTTTCAGCCTGATCCCCGTAGGCCAGGCCGAGGGGCCCCACCTGCCAGAGGGACCCCACTCACTCCGCAGATGCCCTTTGAGCCACAGCGCCACTCCAGGTGCAGCCGGTCAGGGAGGGACCACAGGAGGCTGGCTCCAGGGCATGTCCGGCCCATCTCGCCCAGTCCTGCCCCATCAGCCACCTTCTATTTGATTTCCTTTGAATGTGCATGAATCTGTGCACTCGCCCACTAGTCTTACTATAAAACCCTTGAGGGACACCTACCAACAGCTCAGCATCTCAGGAAGCCAGGATTTGGAAATGTTGCTCCAGTACTTTAATAACAGGACCAAGCCCATGTGACATTCTACATGTGGAATCTCTCCATTTTAAGCATATCCTCTAAATTTTTCTTTCAGCACCTGTTACTTCATACCTTGCCTTATAATTAAATGTACCTGTCTCTACTCCTTCAATCAGTGCACAACCTTGCGAGGCTTTCTTGCTCAAACAACACTCATACCATGTTGGATGGAGCCTGGGTGGCTACATGAGCAGACAGCCTGGCCTAAGAAAGAGGGACACTGCATGCTGGTCCAAAGATGAGGGTCACAAACGGAGCCTTGCCTGCACATTGAGGGGCTGCCATAATGTGACTTTTGTTGTCATCACCCTCACCGTGGGAGGAGCCTGAGGGAGTATCTGTGCCCTTCCTGCAGAGCCCATTCTCCTGCTTGGGAGGCAGTGACATGTAACGACACAGGGAGGGGCTGTTTGAAGGCCCTCTCCTGTCAGGTACCAGCAGTGATGACAAAGCCACCTACAGGTGCTCTTTACTCTTCTACCAATGGCATCAGCACCACACAGAGGCAGCATTACCTGCCTGAGATCAAGCGGCTGGTGTAGGCCACAATGAGATCCAATCCCTGCTTTGGTCGCCGGCAGAACCCCCAGTTAACCCCGAATTTTCCAGGGTTTGATGCCTTCAGAGCTCAGCTATTACTTTGTTGTTTGCCACCAGAATTTCCCTTCTCAGAAGCCAGAAACCTGGATGTGCATGTGCTGGCTCCTGGTTTTAACATCTTGATGAAAAATTCTTAATTACCAAACAGGTGTCTGCTTGAGGGACTTGGTCACCTCTGGAATAAGGGCTGGTGGTCAAGTCCAGGCATAAGATTGTGTACTTACCTCTGCCACATCAGCCAGGGATCTGGACACAAACGAGTCTCTCGAATTTCCATCTAGCAGGCTGGGGCCCAGCAGGGAGGTGCCACTGTGGGTCCCCACTGGAGTCGGCAGCATCTTTCGGCCTTTCTCCGAGATGAAGCTCGCTGCCAAGAAAAAGGGGATCAGGCCCTGAGACAGCTTGGTCAGCTCTGGTCAAGGGAAGGATCTGAGGGCTGGAGGTAGCCTCGCCAGGCCCATGCAGGCATTCATCTGCACGCTTGCACACAGTGCTTGGTGTGGAGCTGTAGCCAACCTGGCTTTTGTCAAATGAGGAGCCTTGGAGGGTCCTCAGAAGCACATATAAGTAGGCCTCATATTATAGGGGCCC
Source organism: Myotis davidii (assembly GCF_000327345.1). Lineage (NCBI taxonomy): Eukaryota > Metazoa > Chordata > Mammalia > Chiroptera > Vespertilionidae > Myotis > Myotis davidii. The sequence goes on from NW_006290772.1 coordinate 914,714, forward strand.
CTCAGTGCTCTGCTGTCCAGTCACCACTCCCACCTCCAGGTAATGTGGTTTCCCGTTTTTCATGATTTGTATTTGACTTTGCAGAGATCTGTACTGTTCTCTGGGCCTCTCATAACAGGAAACACTCACTGGGTGCTGGCTCCCTGTATCACCCAGACCAGAGCCCACATTCTGGGCCATCAGGTGTGGCGTCTACACAAGGTGCTGACCCGGTTCAACATGTGTACAGCACAACCCCCTGCGGGGCTGCAGTCTGATGGCCATGTGCACGTATTGGCTGCTCTCTAAAAATGCAAAGCGCATGAATCCCAGACATGCCCCGGAGCCCCTCTTACATAGGACATTGAGAGCATTGTGTCTTCCCCTAACATGCCCTTCCCATCGCACAACGCCTGGTGCCCAATGAGGATGAACACATCCTGTGAACGTGCCAAACTGGTCAACATGTCGCCAGACAGCTGGCCTGTCCACATCAGAATATTTTACTGAGAACAGAAAGAGGGAAGCCGATGTCTTCTACCCTGCTGTTGGTGGCAAGAACAGAAGTACCTAGTATGGGAGGGGCCAGGACAGCTGGCTGGACTAGAGAAGAGCACAGGGGACTGTGTGAGGAGATAGACGGGGGCTACATCGCAACTGGGCTGTGGGTTACAAGGATGTCACGTTTGCCAAAGCTCAGTGAACTGCACACTGGAGATCTGGACATTCTCCCAAATGTAAGTGGTGCAGAAAAAATAAACCCTGGAAAACAAGCAAACAGTCCTAGTGGGAGTTCTGCCAGATGTCAAGGAGAATCTAGGCTCTAGTCCCCCACCAAGTTCACCATGTGGAGCCCTGCTCGTCCTGCTGGTCTAGGACAGAGACCGGGGCACCCCCCACAGACACTCACCAAACAAGCTGCCGAGGGACGAGTCCGTGGGGTCGCTGGGGCACCACTGGGGGTCATGGGTGGGGGAGGCAATCCAGTCTGGTTGGGGGCTGCTGGATGGGGAAGGAAGACTCTTGGAACTGTCACTGCCATTTAGTTTTGCTGGAGAAAGAGGGACTCCTTCACCTGTCAACCAAAATCCTGGGTCAGAGACGCCATGTGGGGTGAACAGCACTCTGCTCCAACCTGCCACTAAGGCAGCGAGCAGCACAGCTGTGCGCCACTAGACCCTGGAGGTCTGGGACTCTGCTTGGATCCCCATGGATGATGAATAACACTGGTCTGTGGAGGGGATCCCCTACAGAAGGAACACGTACCTACCTTAGGGGACGACAATGGCCATAGCTATCACTGATGAGCCAGGTGCTATGCCGAGAGCTTCACCTAAATCCTCTCATGGTCGCTTACAATAGCCCTGTGTATTCCCAGTTCACAAGTGAGCTGGTGACCTGCCCACAGCCACTGAGAGCTTCACCTAAATCCTCTCATGGTCACTTACAATAGCCCTATGAATTACATGCTATTCCCACTTCACAAGTGAGCTGGTGACCTGCCCACAGCCACTCACTACTAGCCTGTGAAGTCAGCTTAATCTGAATCCACGGCCTGAATCATACAAGCAAGTGCCGACCACACCACTGCTACAGGATACCAGTCCAGTTCCCTCCTGGAACTTGCAAAACCCAAAGGCATTCACCTAGATTCATGACCAACTAGGACAATGGCCCATCTAATCCTGTTGGTCTCAAGGCCAGGAGCAGTCCCACCAGACCATACAAAGCTGTAGGTCCTATCTGTACCTTGTTCACTGGTGCTGCCTCTGCCTCTGCTGGGCAAGGCCATATAGGTGGCAGGTGCAAAAGTGGGAGTGGAATGGGAACATACCCAGCAGGTTTGGCAAATGCTCAGATGGGAGGTCAAGGGCAAGCCTGCATCCCCCGTCCTAATGGGGAATTGATTCCAAGAAGGGTGTGCAGGGGCAGCCTGTTCCTTACCGTACTGGCCAGAGCTGATGGCGATTTCAATGATGGAGTCGCTGATCTGAGTGGCAGGCTCTCCCTGCGAGAGCACGTCCTCAGGTGGCCCGGGGAGAGAGATGTCCAGCAGAGCAGAAACGTTAGGTGGAGAGAGCCGAGTGCTGGAGCCCTCTGCCAAGGGCAGTGGGGTGGAAAGCCCATTGTGCAGAGGAGCCTTAGATAGCTCAGTTAAGGAGAGGACAGGTGATCCCTGGTGGGAGATGGGAATTGTTCAGATACAATGGATCAACCAATCCCCTAATAAGGAACAAAAAATCAACCTCAACCCCAAAAGATGGTAACCAAGTGATGGCCAAGTCAACAGAGAGGCGGTGACCACAGCAGATACCTCTTCATTCTAGTATGAAACACATTAACTCCTCCAGAAACTACTCTGGGGATGCAGAGTTGGAAGGCTGGGCCAGGGGGGCCTTGGCCACAGTGCCCTGGACATCTGGACCTGCTTTCCCTGCCAGCAAGACAGCTGGTAACACCCAGGCAGAAGGTAAGTGCCAACAAGTGCTGCCAGCTGATGATCTCCTCCCCTTAGCCCAAGAAACTGATCTTTCAGAACTGTGTCTGAATCAGCCAGCCACGTGGAAGGGAAGAAGAAACCTGAGATGGAAGATGCATGCTCCTTTTATCTAGGCAATGGGAGGATTAAACCATTGGATGTCCGAGTGTCCTTGTCACATCCTGGCAACTCACAGCAGGGAGGCCAGGTCTGCTGGCAGGACCATGAGCACGGGGACTCGGCACTGGAGGGGGGCTCTGGGGCAGCTATTTTGCTCAGCAGCCAACAGCACACTCTACCTGGAAACCTTCCGTCACTGGCTCCTGCTCAGGCCTCGCGGGGATGCTGATGAATGGATCGCTTGTACCCTACAAGAAAAGCACACCATGAATGCCTAAGAGCCCTTACAGTCAGCATGCCAGAACTCTGCCCAATGGCTATTAAGCTCCTGAGACAAGAGCTGTTCCACTCCCCAGCTTCCTAACAGCCAACATTACAGGAACCCATTGAGGTCCAGGTTGGAAATCTCTTCCTGTGAAGACAAGCAAGCTCACTGCTTCCAGAAGGTGGGCCAAGAAGTCACTGCACTTAAGATTCTCAATTCAAAACCTCATAGTCCTCAGGCTGGGCTGGCCGTGAAACCAGAGCACTGAGAGAACCGGAGAGGAGTGGCAGTCAGGGATCACTCGGCCCACTGTTGGTCCACTTGGTTAAAGTTCCTTCTCAGACCAAGCTGACATCTGAGAAGTCTGCTGACATATAGATCTTGCTTACCTCAGTTCTGGATTCTCCAGTGTCACCCAGCAAACCTGTCCCCACTCTGTCTCCTTCCATGGTCTCCCCCTGAGCCACGCAGAGCGCACTCATGCCCCAGCCTCCCTGGTTCTGTGACTCCCCTCTGGTCATCAGGCCCATCCCACTCCTGAGGCAGAATTAGAGTCCAGCATGACACCAGCCCCATTATCTTGGCTCCCATCCCTCTGGAGAGTGACCGACCCATCCTGAAAGCTGGTGGTAACTCGAGAAGCCCTTCCAAACACTCACCCCCACAGTGGGGATGGGGTCGCCATTCTGGAGGGTGCCAGCGGAGTCCTGACCCGGAAGGGTAGCTGTTGCCTCATCTGAAGACAGTGGAGAGATGCCAGACAAACCCTCAGCATCCAAGACAGGGAGGGGGCTCCCGGGGATGATGCCAGCACTTGTAGCTGCTAAGTCGACAGCACCTGGCACAGAAAAGACATTGCCAATGGGAGCTCTACTGACATTCCAAACATACTCTGCAGCGCTCACAGGAATAGCCTCTCCCTCATGCCGCATTTCAAGCAAGGGAAACAGATTTCCTGTTCTCTCTGGAGGATAATGAGAGCATGGTTTGGGGGAAGAAGAAAACAAACATCATTCACAAGTCTCACGGGGTGTCTGTCCCCATGCCGGTCACAGAAACTTACTGGCCAGGTGGCCCGGGGCCTGGGGCGGAAGGACCTTGGGCATGATCGGCCGAGACAGAGCCGCTTTGGTGAGGGAAGACTGGATGGGCCGGAATGAGCCTCTACCTGTGAGGACAAAAACAGAAGCAGCTGCATCAAGCCCACCTGCCCCAGTGCTCTCTGGCTGCATGGCAGGTATACAAAGGGTCGGCTTCACAGCCAGTTGGGACCATGGAAGCTGAGCCAAGGGGACACCACTACACCACTGAACATTCCAAAACTGTGCTAACTTGGGGAAGTCAGAGGTCAAACGGGCCTCCAATGAGGAAAAAGGTCTGGCACCCGTGGTAACAGCACCACTGTGGCCTGGGGGGGCTGCTGAAGAGGGTGCTGTCAGCACTGTCATTCCCCTGGGAATGGCCCTTTAAGGGTGATGCACACCCAAGCGAAGCTACAAGCTCCTCTGAAGCAATGAGAGCATCAAATCTTGGATTAAGATTCTGCCTCTGTAATTGGGCTCTTTCCTACTAGGTCTTCTGTAGATGAAAAGAAGGCACAAGAAAAAGCAATTAATAGCTGTCTGGGTCCAGCAGTAAGTCTGTCTGAAATGTGAAAATCAAGGCTGATTTAAAAGCTAAATCACAGAGTTATGTGTTTCACTGAATAATTCTCACTGAAGTAAGAAAATTTACTTCAAAGAGCCAGGGCCCCCATTGACCTTAGAGAGAAACCTATGAAGGCATGAGTTGCACATTTTTTCCCTAAAATGCCTGACAAAACACACACACACACACACACACACACACACACACACACACACAAACAAACTCAAAACAAAAAAATACCTGACAAGATGTTATACAGAGAGGGCGGACTGAACTAAGCGAAGCATCCCTAACAGGGCTTCCTCTGAAGGAAGCTGCCTGCGGACCACCTGTAGGGGGCCATGCCTGCCTGGCTCGGGCACACTCAGTTTCTGCTGACAGAATGGACAAAGGAATGCTGCAAATGTCACTCCAACAGCCATAAACGCGAATGCCTGTCATCCCCAAAGACGAGGCCACAGGACAGTAAGGAGTGAAGAGCCAACCCCAGGAGACCCAGTGCTTACCGGTTATGGAGGAGTTTGACATGATAGAGAAGGAGCAGACGTTGTGGGACTGGTTTTCAGAAGGTCGAGGAAGCAGGGTTCTCTGTGGAGGGAAAACTGCCAATCAGGTAATAAAAATCACTCAGGAAACCAGCAAAGACTTGTAAGGGGATATTCCAGACAGACAACAGTGAACTGAGATTGTAAGCAGATGGTTCTGGGTTCTAGGGCTATTAACACAAGAGTGCCTGGGACAGTCTGCGGATAGCTAGACCCAGCAAACTCTGAACATCGGGTCCACTCTGAAAAAAATGCTGAGGGATCAAACCTTCCTCCAGGAAAACGGGGAATGTCAGAACCATCCACTGTTAATTCAGAATATTCTTATGGATTTGGATGGAATGCAACTAGTCATATATATATGTGTGTGTGTATAACCACTCTGTGTGGACTATTAAAAAAGACACTCATATCCTGGGCCTCCTCAAATTTGGGGTGTAAAAATAAAGTTGCTGTCTGTAACACAGACAGGCTAAAGGCCTGAGGCCTTCCGCCCCATCTCACAGTCCCAGTGCCCACCCCTCCCTATCTGCCCAGGACTCCTATGTGTGAATAATTAAGTTCCAATGTGAAGAACACCATTTAGAGAAGTTGCATTAGCCCTGGCCAGGTAGCTCCGTTAGAGCACCATCCCAATACGCCACGTCTGAGGATTTGATCCCCAGGCAGGGCACATACAAGAATCAACCAATTTAAGTGGAACAACACATTGTTGTTTCTCTCTTTCTCTCCCCCACCCGGCTTCCTCCTTAAAAATCAAATGAAAAATTTTAAAAAAATAAATTATATTAATTGCTCAAACTGTTATTCACTGAAGTTAAAACATTAACAGAAAGTATCTGTCAACCTAAAAGTGTCTAAGGACCTCTGGCTCTGGGGCACAGCTGCATCTCCACTAAAGCACAAGGGACATCTATCTCCGTGCCCCTCAGAGGCGCCCCAAAGTGCTGGCAAAGAGTAGAGGAGGTGTTACTGGGGCTGCAACCTCGACTGGGCCAGTAGGTCCGCTTGGATGCTGCTGCTGCGGCAGGTGACCTGTGAACTAGGTGAGGAGCTGCAGATGTGCCGGCTCTGCTCCACATGCACTTTCTGAGAGGACTAGCTAGGTGAGGTACATTTAGGCTTTGGGGCCCTATGTTCTGTTACAGCTCCTCATCTTCACCCTGGTGGTGTGAAAGCAGCTGTGGGCACTAGGGAAATAAATGACTGGCTGTGTGCAAATTAAACGTTTAATGAAAACAATAAATGGAAAGACAACATACTGTGTGTGATTCCATTTATATGAATGCCCAGAACACGCATATCGACAGAGACTAAAAGTAGATTTGTGGTTGCCAGCGACTGACAGAGGGGGCAATGCAGGTAATATGTGCAGGGTTTCTGTTTGGGGTGATGAAAATGTTCTGGTATTAGATAGTGGTGATGCATAACCCCGTGAATATGCCAGAAAACCATTGAACTGTATACTTTAAATGGGTAACTTTACATGAATTATATATCAACTAGAGGCCCAGTGCATGAAAATCGTGCACTCGGGGGGAGGGGTGGTCCCTCAGCCTGGCCTGCGCCCTCTCACTGTCCGGGAGCCCTCGGGGGATGTCCGACTGACCGCTTAGGCCCGCTACCTAGGGGAGTGGGCTTAACCGGGCAGTCGGATATCCTTGCCACTGCCGCTGCGGCTTCTAGCTGAGCGGCACTGCCCCTGTGGGAGCACACTGACCACCAGGGGGCAGCTCCTGTGTTGAGCGACTGCCCCCTGGTGGTCAGTGCACATCACAGTGACTGGTCATTAAGCCGTTGGGTCGATTTGCATATTAGCCTGTTATTATATAGGATAAAGCTGTTAAAATAATCACATATACTAAAATCAAATGCATTAATACTAAATTACAGTTGGCCCTAAAACACAGGTTTGAACTGTGTGGGTACACTTATACATGTATTTTTTTCAGTAACTACCTGTACTGTTTTCAATTCACTGTTGGGAGTCCACTGATGTAACGGGATGACTATATACATTGATTGACACCATTTTATATACGGGACTTGAGTATCCATAGATTTTGGTGCCCATTGGGCATCCTGGAATCCATCCCCTGCAGATACTGCAGGACAACTTAGGTTTTTGAAGGAGTCAAAAGTTATACACACAGAGAAACCAAGATGGCGGCATAGGTAAACACCTGAGTTTGCTGCCTTGAACAACCACTTCAAAAATACAACTAAAAGACGAAACAGACATCATCCAGAACCACAGGAAGGCTGGCTGAGTGGAAATTCTACAATTAGGAGGAAAGAGAAAAACACTGAGACTCAGAGGAGGCGCAGTGCGGAAGTGAGATACTAAGGTGCGGAGTGCATGCGGAGCGGGCTGGCGGCGGAGGGCGCAGTTGTCATTTTCAATC
>NW_006290772.1:923642-942482 GCF_000327345.1 Myotis davidii
ACCGAACAATAAAGATTTAATTAAAAAAAAAAAGTTATACACAGATTTTTGACTGTGCAGGAGGTTAGCACCCCTACCCCTGCACTGTTCAAGAGTCTACTTGTAGTCTACACAGACACACACACACACACACAAAACCCACTTGGGCTTTAGAATACATCTTCCTTCCTAGGACCATCATGCAATCTCTCACTTCTATATACATTAATCTCAAAAGATTTCTAAGGGTCTAACAAAAGAGACCTATGCATTAATCCCAAAACAATGCATATTAATAACTTTCTATGCCCAAAGTCATACCAGAATTTCCACTTCACCTCTTTTATCCTTTTACTTCCAAATAAACTGCCCTTTTTCTCACGTGTGTCTCATTGCTGTATCTCCCTCTCTGGTCTGCATGTTACTTACAGGTCCACCAGGGTTTATCATTATGGCCTATCCATACACCTTACCCACTGCTTCCACTGACTACATATTTACAAAGAGATGTTCTGAGCATCCTCAAATATATCCCAATCCAAAACATTCTTAGGTCTCGAGTCCCATAACTTTCTGTCTTTTTTGCAAGTGGTTTTCGTTATATAAAGATTATCATTTTTGTTTTGTTTAGTTAATCCTCCACCCGAGGATATTTTTACATTGAGTTGTTTTTTTGTGTGTGTGTGTGTGTGTTTTTTAAGAGAGACTGGAAGGGTGAGGGTGAGACAGAGAGAAACATAAATGTGAGGAGACACATCTATTGGTTGCCTCCTACATGCACCCTGACCAGAGCTGGGGATTCACCCTGCGAACGAGGTCTGTACCCTTGACTGGAATTGAACCCATGACCCTTCAGATTGAGGGCCAACACTAAACACTGAGCAAAGAGGCCAGGGTAAGATTATCTTCATTTTCAGATACAGTAAGGGTCACTGTTATTACTTTATTTACCCTAGTCATAAGAAGGGAGAAAGTGGCAGGGATTCTCCATTTCAGTTCAACACCCAAGACACGGGAGAAAACCAGTGTGTCGGGCAGCTTGGCCAGGGGGAGCCCGGCTATGCAAACCTGACCAGCGTTCCTGACCTGGACCACCAGCGGCTTCCGTAGGTGCCGGTTCTGCAACTTCCGGGGCTTTGGCAAGAAGAAATCCGACTGCATCTATGAGGAAAACAGTGCCAGATCCCTGAGTGTTTTCACAGCAAACATGGGTCTGCAGGCAAGCAGAGGGGAGCATTCCCTGCACTTACGCTGATGGAGTTCAGATGCTGAAGGAAAGTCAATTCTGTCTCTTTATTAGGAGAGAAGAGCTTCCCGTGTCGGCTGTTGGGTGGCAAAGTTGTTGGGACAGCAAAAAGGCCACCATCTGAGTCACTGCTTCCTGTACTAGAGGAACCAGCCACCAAGAGGGGTCTTGGAGGGTTTCTCAAACCTAGAAAAGGAGAGGGGTAGTGAATAGAATACCCTCACCCAGCAACATCTCCAGTGTGAATGGAGTTCTACTGGAAAGAAAATCAAGAAGAATTCCTGACAACCTGTTCTATTTCCTGGAAAGGAGTTTCCTTTTTCTTAGTCCCATAAAACCTGCTTTTCCATCTTTCTCCCTGAAATACTAGTTTCCTACCTGAGCAGATCATAGCTCTTCCTGACAGGATAAAGAAACTTTACCATTTTGTTTGAGCCTTGGTGGGAAAGGCAGCTAGGCATTCATTTTTCGGAGCTGGAACCCAGCAGAATATCTAGTGCAGAACAGAGGTCAGCAAACTCTCTCTTTAAAGATAATAAATATTGCTTTGTGGGCCTGAAGACTCTGCTAATCTCAATTCTGCAGCTGTAGTACAAAAGCAGCTACAGGCAACATGTGTATGCACCAGTGAGCACAGCCATGTGCCAATAAAACTTTATTTACAACAACTAGGCCGTGGGCCATAGTTTGCTGATGCCTGGTCTAAATCTGTAATTATACAGAAAACCGACCCAGAAATGGACAGAAAGTAGTTATTTAAGAACCACTATTTTGGGACTCTGCTAGCTATTACCATAGATGCTGCTGCAAAGCACCCTTAATTCATGGTAGAATGGATCTCCTTCCCTTCTTCTTTTTCTTTTTTTTAAAGATATTTTTATTGATTCCAGAGACGAAAGGAGAGGGAGAGAGAAACATCAACGATGAGAAAGAATCATTGATCGGTGCCTCCTGCACTCCCCCTACCGGGGATTGAGCCTGCAACCCAGGCATGTGCCCTGACTGGGAATTGAATTGTGACCTCCTGGTTTGTAGGTTGAGGCTCAACCACTGAGCCACACTGGCCAGGCTCCTTCCCTTTTTCTTTATTTGCAAATCTGTGAAGTTACACTAACACTCATGGTATCCAGAGACCAGGTCTTCTAAGCACTGGTATGGATTCTAGCACTGCAGGTGGATTAGTCCAGAAGGATCCTTAATTAAGAAAGAGGATGGATATTAAAGAGTACACAGAATCGAAAATTTTAAAAACAGAACGCAAAAAGAATATACAATCTACCAGCTAGCCCTACTATCGAGTACAGGGACTGTATCTGCGAGAACAACCAGTTCACAGTATGCTGCTGCCCTCCTCGTGAGTCACAGCACGGAAACGGGATCAGGGTGGAGAAAACAGAACTAAGAGCTGCAGGAGGCGGAGAGCCTGACACAGCAGCAGCCCAGCTTTCTTACAGGCCCCTATGAAGTGCTCTCAAGGACTGGAATCTTCGAGCACTTAACAGGCGGGCTATTTGCAACAAGACATAATGCTAATAACATTCACTGACCAGAAAATAACCCTAGAGCAGGGATTTTCAAGTTTTGTTGCCACAAGTCTTTTTAAACCATGCAACATCTGAGCATTTAGTCAGGGGCACTAACCTCTATTCCAGCAGTTCTCAACCTATGGGTCGCGAACAATGAAAATACATCCTGCGTATCAGATATTTACATTACGATTCATCACAGTAGCAACATTACAGTTATGAAGTAGCAACAAAAATAATTTTATGGTTGGGGGTCACCACAACATGAGGAACTGTATTAAAGGGTCGCGGGCATTAAGAAGGTTGAGAACCACTGCTCTATTCCCTTAAAATGTCAAATAAAAACAATGACAACAGCCAACACAATAGCCATCCATGTGAATGAGTCAAAATTATCCTTTTTTTTTTTTTGGTCAGATGGGCAAAAAGTGTATTTTTTGGTGTGCCGCGGGGTTTTAGTAATTAGTTGATGTATGCCATCAGATGTAAAAGGTTGAAAATCGCAGCCCTAGAGCACTGTTAAAACACCAGGACCCTAGGTCTCTTCAGCCAAAAAGTTATTGCAGGTTTTGGGGCACCCATCTAGATCAGAGTAAGATCAGAGGCAGGACCGCCTCACCTCTTGTATGATGCACACTGGTCACCATTGCAAGGACCAGGACAGCAGAGGGTCCTGAAACTCCTCATGCCTGAGGTGGAGGCCTTCTTGGCCACAGGACACAAAGGAACACGCCAGGCTTCAGCCCCACTATCCCTGCATCCCCATCTCACCAGGTCAGTCTCAGGAAGAGTTACAAGACTTTGCTGGAAGAGAGGAAGGAAGGCTCAAGCGCAGTCAGCATAGCCTCACACCAGGGCCGCACAACACATGCACGTTTCTCTTTCTACCTTTAAAATTCAGGATTCTAGCCATGGCAATTATTAATGTTTTACTATAAAAATACTAAGCAAGGCCAGGCCGGTGTGGATCAGTGGTTGAGTGTCGACCTAGGAACCAGGAGGTCACAGTGTGATGCCTGGCCAGGGCACATGCCTGGGTTGTGGGCTCGATCTCCAGTAGGGGGCGTGCAGGAGACAGCCCATCAATGATTTTTCTCTCATTCACTGATGTTTCTCTTTCTCTTTCGCTCTCCCTTCCTCTCTGAAATCAATAAAAATATACTTCAAAAAAACAAAACAAGCCAAAACCAGTTTGGCTCAGTGGATAGAGCGTTGGCCTGCGGACTGAAAGGTCCCGGGTTCGATTCTGGTCAAGGGCATGTACCTGGGTTGCGGGCACATCCCCAGTAGGAGATGTGCAGGAGGCAGCTGATTGATGTTTCTCTCTCATCGATGTTTCTAACTCTCTATCCCTCTCCCTTCCTCTCTGTAAAAAATCAAAAAAATATATTAAAAAAAAAAAGAGGTACAGAGATTAAAAAAAACAAAGAAAAAACAAAACAAAATAAAACAAAAAAACTAAGCAAGGAAAACTGATGCCTCAGGGAAGCAGGTCAGGTTGATCCTGGTTTTATGTACCCAGTAACCCAAATAAGGACCCTGAATTAAAATGTCTCCCAGATATACAACTGGGGCAAAGAACCACAGAGGACTGGCAGGTCAGACCGTCTCTTTCCAAGGTTTGTGTTGTATTGCTGGGACTTCCCTGAACTTAGGTTTCTTTACTCGAATATTTTAGTTGTAAAGAAAAACAGTCTCATGGACAATAGGGTGGTGAAGACCTGTGGGGGTGGGTAGGGGCTGGGTGGGGGTCGGGGGGAATGTCTCTGTAATACTGTCAACAATAAAAAATATTAAAAAGGCCGAAACCGGTTTGGCTCAGTGGATAGAGCGTTGGCCTGCGGACTGAAAGGTCCCAGGTTCGATTCCGGTCAAGGGCATGTACCTGGGTTGCGGGCACATCCCCAGTGGGAGGTGTGCAGGAGGCAGCTAATCGATGTTTCTCTCTCATCGATGTTTCTAACTCTCTAGCTCTCTCCCTTCCTCTCTGTAAAAAATCAATAAAATATATTTTAAAAAAATATATTAAAAAGGAAAACAGTCTCTAGAAGATTCAGTAAGAACCAACCCTTCTCAGCCTCGAAACCTCCAACTCAGCATGTTATGGAGGTTTCCACGGCCCTCACAAAGCCCGATCCCCCCAAGTGAATGGACTGGCAAGGGCTACCCATGTTCTCCACTGGCTCACGCACCCTAGGATCCCAAAGCCCTTGGTGACAGGCCCACATTCACCCTCCCTCTGAGGAAACGGTGATTTCCGTTTTCCTCCCCTCCCCCGCTGGACTGTGGCTGACTGGGGCCAGGCCTCAGGAATCCCTGTGCCCTCAGACCTGGCACAGCCCCCATGCCCAGCGGGGCACCCAGAATGGGGGGCCCCTGGTCAACGTGCCTGCTGAGCCTCACCTGAGGAGGGACAAGGCGCAGAGCTGGGAGAGAAGGTCTTGTTGCGAAGGGCAGACTGGTTCCGAGGGCAGCGGGGGCTCCGGGAGCTGATGTTCACCACCTTCCCTGGGGGGGTCGTCGACTGTTCCTCCTGGGCGGGTCTCGCTGAGGCCATGGAGCTGGCGTTGGATTCTGGAGCCTAGGACAGAAGTGGGCAGAAACAACAGCCACACTCAGCCCATGAACAACGGTTCTGGAATGAGTGCCCGGGGCAGGAGGCACCAGAACTCCCTGAAATCAGATGGACAGCAGAGGCTAAGCGACCACATTCCATGATGGCAGAGGTCAGCACCCCTGCGTCACTCAGCAGTGCCAGCATTCAAAATCACTAGTCAGGTGGGCACTGAGGGAACCAGGGCTCTCCCTCCTGGAACCTCTGCCCTCACTGCCCATAGGCAGGTGGCACGAACTGGCAAACCATCAGGAAGTGACTAGAGGAAGGGAGGGAGGGGGACATATGGCTGAAAGCACTGAGCACCCCAGCCTCCCCAGGAAGGGCTCTAGCTGCCAAAAGATGCTGAATTGCAGGGACCGCCACTAGCCTTTAAAAAACAAGCCTAAGACGACTGCCATGGCCTCTTCCTACTGCGAGTAGAAAAGACATACGTACAGATTTCACTTCTAGAATGAAACACAATCACAGCTGAAGAGCTCCCTGCTGAATCAAATCCCAAACCCCAAAGGTTTCATAGATTGCTGCCTGAGGGCACTGCCTCCACTCTTGAGTCCTCAACAGAGACACCCTTCCATCCAGCTGTTCTTACCCTGGTGACTTTACCAACCCCGTCCGCCACATTCTCCGAGGTACCCACACCCCAGGCCCACTGGCGGGGGAACCTTCCAGTAAATTACAGAACCCATTATCCACACCCTCAGCACAGCCTCACCTGCTCTGCTTGCCAGAGGCCCCATGCCTCCTCTGTACCTCCCATGGCCCTTCAGCCCCCGCCCTGACCCTCCTCTTCCTTTCCATAGGACTCCTCCCCCTTACCCCCCCCCCACCTCTTCCAGCTTAGCTAATTCAATCTGACTCACTATTCAATTGTCCAACCACGTGCCCAGCCAGCCTCTTGTCAGCGATTCACCCAAACCTCAGCAGGAGGGAGACCAAAAGGCCAGGCTATCCATCTTTATCGCAAGGTTCCCATTCTCAGCCGGGGCCTCTGGGCAGCAGCTCTCACACCCGAGAAGCATCAGTACCACCTGGTAGAGGGTGTCAAAACATGGTCTATCGCCCGCTGGTATGACTCAAGGTTGAGTGTCCACCTATGAACCAGGAGGTCACAGTTCCATTCCTGGTTGGGGCACATGCCTGCTTGGCTTGCAGGCTCAATCCCGAGTGGGGGACGTGCAGGAGGCAGCCAATCAATGATTCTCTCTCAACACTGATGTTTATGCATCTCTGTCCCTCTCCCTTCCTCTCTGCAATCAATAAAAATGTATATTTTTAAAAAACCATGGTGATAGGGCCCCAAGAACTGCATCTCTAGCAAGTTCCCAGGTGAAGCTGAGACTGTTGACAGGGGACCCACTTTGGGAACCATGGCTCTGAGCACTCTGCTTTGTGTTCTCTGCAATAGTATTTCCAACCCGCTCCACTCTCCTCTTCAGTCAAGGCCAAGGCCACTACCTCAGCCGTGTTTCCTCCAGCCTTCTCAGGAGCCAGTCTAGCCTGGGCTCCTTCCATAAGGTACTGGACACACTCATGTGTCCCCCAGTCCCTTTTCCTGACCCCCTCCAAAAGACAAACTTGAAAACGTTTTGAAACTCATAACCTCTGCTCAGTCACCCTAGTATTGCCCATGCCTGACAGAGGGGCACCTCCGCGCTGCAAAATCCAAAGGCCATCTCTCACCCTCAGGCCTTGCCAGCCTCTGCAGCATCCAGCCAGCTCCCACCCACCTCTCTCACAGGGCAGTGATTCACTTCACCATCCAAACTGAGAGCCTCTGTGTGCAAGCACTGCCTGGGCACAACTGAGAAAACGGAGAGGAACCTGGTGGGAGAGTCAACCAGAAACCAAGGCAGAACAGCAAATTCACAGACTGAGCGTCTGTTCAGGGAAGGTGGAAGGTGTGGTGTGTGCTCTCAGGCACCGCTTACACTTGGTACTGACTGTGAATCAGTACCGAGGGGTGCACAGTGAGCCTGCAGTCCCGGCCTGTCCCTCAAAGCCACAGCATTCAGCTCCCTCAGCTGTCCCTCCTGGAACCTATGAGGCTCCAGGCTGCTAAACACCACGCATACACTGCTATTTCGGGAATAGCCTGCATTAGGATCTGCTCGTGTCCAGGAGATCCTACAAGACTTTCCCATCAGCAAGTCTCTGCCCCATTTGCAGCTCTGCTAATCAGCCTCCCCTGGTAAGGGTCACATGCCATGGCCTATCTGGCATGACCACCCCCTCCCTGGGTCACCATGGTCACTCCCACTCACCTTGGACCCTCCTGAGGTGCCACAGACTACTTCAACTAGCCGTCTCCTGGACAGCTACCCACGGAGGTCGGCCTGCAGAGGTTTCCTGGGTGCAGCCCCACACCGTGCATCTCTCAGCCCCAGCATTCCATTTTTTCCCTCCAGCTCCACTCCTTTCTCTGAGGCTGTGCCACCACTGTCCTCCCAGGACAGCCATTCGAAAGTGCAAACTCAACCTCTTCATTCCTCTGCAGAAACCTGCAACCCTCCCGACACCTAGAGCAAGTCCAATCTGGCTCAGTCCCGGCCAAGCCTGCCACCTCCCCTCTGTACACTGGCCCCTTGGCTGGCACGCTCAGGGCTCAGCAGAATCCCGGAGCCTAGCAAGGCCCAACAGGCATGGCCTGCTGGTTGCTGTCCTCTGTGGAGCCCTGTGTGAGCCTAGGAGAGGACAGGGCCCTTGTCTGGCAAGAAGCCAAAGCCGTAGCCAGTGCTCAGCATGACCTCGCTCAATAAAATGAAACATGGTCTGTGAGAACCTCTGCCTCTCTGGTCACTGAGGTCCCTGCCTCCTGCCCTTCCCTGAGGAGCCAGGGGGACTCCTGACACCTGCTGTGGGGCTGGGCCGGATTGCCCTCTGGGTGCCAACAGAGCGTGCGGCCACACACTCACCAGTCTGGGGTTGACCTCAGTGGAGATGAGCTTCAGGAGGCAGCTGAGGAGGCGCTGCTTGTGAGAGGCGGCGGGTGGGGAGCCACCAGGGGCCTGGCCCTCGGGGCCCAGCTCGGCCAGCCAGTCATACTCCAGCTGCAGCTTGCTTGGCTTTCCCATCATGAGGTAGACTTCGGCCAGTGTCAGGCTCTCGGA
This sequence comes from Myotis davidii, assembly GCF_000327345.1. Taxonomy (NCBI): domain Eukaryota; kingdom Metazoa; phylum Chordata; class Mammalia; order Chiroptera; family Vespertilionidae; genus Myotis; species Myotis davidii. The sequence continues at coordinate 932,118 of NW_006290772.1, forward strand.
GGTCTGCAGGTTCCAGCCCTCTTCGCGGAGCTGCTGGGCCAGCCGGCTGGCAGGGACATCTTTTGGAGGCTTGGCAGAAGGCTGTCCCTGAGGTGGCGGGGGGTCCGAGGGGCTCGCCTTCTCCTGGGGCTCCTCCGCAGGAGCATCTGCTGAGTCTTTAGTGCAAACATCTGGCTGGAGCCCTGGGCTGGGCTGAGGCTCCAGGCCAGATAGGCCACGGGCAGGAGACGGTGCCCTGGTCTGGGCAAGGTTGGCCACCTCTGCGCTGCTGGGGGCTTGAGTCTCTGGGGAGACACAGGCCGAGAGCCGAGAGTCTGCACAGTGGCACGGCTCAGGGAGGATGAGGTCCTGGCAGGACTTCATGTAGCGGGGGAAGGGGTCTAGGAGAGAGAGATCGTCCTCCAGCTCTGGGAGCTGGCCACAGGCACAAGTCGTGGCCCTGGGCTCTTGGGCTGGGCCATCCCCAACCTCTACAGGAGCTGCCGTAGGGGTCTGTACCCCAGCATCCTGGAGCCCAGGGGGAAGCCTGTCGGGAGCGTTCGGGCTGCTGAGGCTTGGGGCAGCCCCCTCCCCAAGGGCACTTTCAGGGGAACTCTCTCCAGAGCTCTGAGAAGTGTCCATGGAGGGAGGAGGCCGCCCCCCGCCCTTGCCTTCGGTGCTGCTCCTTGGGCACTTCACTTGGCCCCTGGCTGTACCCTGCCCGCTCTGGATGCCCAGGATCTGAGCTGGAGGCAGTGTGTGGGCATCTTTGGAGCTCTGTTTGCACCGGCCACCCTCCTGCCAGTGCACCGTGCAGAAGGCCTTAGAGTGCACCACACGGGCCACTCCTGGAAGTGGGGTCAGCGTACAGTTCTCCCCAGGGAACAGGTGCAGCATTACTTTCTCCTGTGACGGCTCCACAAACGAATCCTGCAGCTGCCGCTCCGCGAGTGTCTTTCGCTTAGCGCACTGTCAAGGAACCATATGTAGCAGCACCCGCCCCTGGGCATCACAGGGCCTTGGGAAAGGCATGACTCAGGTATTTCCTTCTTTAGGAACCTACTCCCAGCACACACTGTTCTTGCTGTGGACTGGGCAGGGCTGGGAGCTGGCTAAGAGGAAGTCTGACACTATCCTTAGTCATTTGATCAACCTGCTCCCAGGGATGCTTAGCCCATATCCCACAGGCCAGATGGTAGTTGCTCACCACATGGAGGGCTGCTGTGACAGAGTTCTAACACTGCAAGGTGAAAGTGGACCACACACCCAAAACCCAGAGGAAAGGGGGTTATGGATTTTAGTTCTGGCTGTAGACCATCTCACAGCATAGCTGCTACGCCACATGGGCCCCAGTGCAATCCTGAGAGTGACAGGCAGGACAGACACCATTCTGAGGCAGCAGATGCTGTAGATATGATGGTGGTGGTGGTACAGGGGGGTTGCTTTAGTAGGAAAAAGATACAATTCGCACTTCATGGAGCTCCCACTTCTGCTTCAAAAATTCAATGAGGCTGGAGACCTTCCGATGGAGCTCCACGATCATCCTATAGGAAACAAAAATGGGAAGAAGAAAGCTGTTACCATGGGGATAGAACCTTCTGAAGGGCCCCCAGGCTGCTGGCAGCAAGTCAATGCCATAAAGAGTAAGGGCATCTAGGAAAGGTACCATGGCGGGGCCAGAGCCACGATGACTCCTTTTCTTAAAAATGAACCCTTTAAATTGAGTAACTAGAGACTCATATGAAACTGCAAGAAGATAAAGCGGAGACCTATCTACCCTTCACAGTGCAAGATCTCACCCAGAACATGGACCTGGGCACAGCCCACCCAACTATTCTAATAAGCACCGTTCGGGTCAGGAAGGGGAGGCCTGGCCACCTTAATAACCCCAAGAAATAAAAATACACATGGGAGGAATGAAGCACAGACACACCACCATGTGGATGCTCAGCACCTGAAAACATGATGCTCAGGGAGAGGTCAGAAAGAAAGGACTATAATAGGAGATTCCACTTATGCCTAACGTCCAGAACAGCCAATCTATAGAAGCAGAAGGTACATCTGTGATTGCTGGGGGCCAAGGACCAGGGGCGGGGGATGAGAAGCAACTATTTAGTGGATACCAGGCTTCCTTTTGGAGTGACAAAAATATTCCTAAACTAAATAGAAATGGTAGCTGTACAATACTGTGAAAGTACTCAAGTGTCCTGAATGGGATACCTAGAAATGGCTAATGGTTAATTCTATGTTATGTGACTTTTACCTCAATCTATAAAAATAAAAATGTGTAACTGGAAAATGGTCTGTACTCACCGTGGTGAGTCATCCACAAATCAGATACAAAACTTTAGGGAATGGTAAGAGGCAATGGAAAAGGAATGGGGGGAGATGCTACAGTCATCAACTTGCTAATCACGACATCTTTCTATATCCGCTCCTGGCCTGCGAGACTCATGCCTCCAGGCCCCCAACAGTACACTACCCTCACCCTACCCCCATGTAATTTTGGAGCATCACTCAGGGGTCTACGAGGGAACCCATATACCACCCTCTGTTCACATCCCTCCCAGCTGGCTCCCTACCAAACTCCAAAGGCAGTTACCTGAGCCTGGGGTTCTGGGAGAGGCTCTGTACTCGGGCCCAGGCGTGATTGTTCCTTGGCTGTAGCTCTACGGGGACTCTCAGGGGCAGACGCACTGGCTTCTGGTCCTCTTCATCACTCAGGCCTGCGACAAGAAGGGCTGTGAGAGCCTGGCCAATAGACTGCCGTGCAGAAGGCAACGTGGTTGGCCAGAAAACTCGGCAGGAGGAGCCGTGGACAAATGGCCTGGGAGGCGAAGCAGAGCTGGCAAAGAGGCCCATGAGAACCTGTGCCCAGAGAAGTGCCAACATGGCCATTAGGGTACCCGCAAAGCTGGGGCAATGACTGGGCCACATGAGGCCACGGGACTCCCTCCTGCCACCACTCACACTCCATCTGAATACTGTGAGTGGACACACGGCTTTGGACCCAAGAATTGCTCAGGGGTTTAGGAATGCTCGGACACAGAGCTCGGCCTATCGATTGCTAAATGGAGCAGAGAAAACACGCCCCCAGCCCCACCCAGCCCACCTTCCACATACCGTCTGGGTCACAGAGCTTCTTCAGGGCTCGGCACATGGGCGCTTTGATTCGCAGGTTTCTTCCTTTGTAACGCACTGTGGTGGCCCTGGGAACATTTTTAAAGAAATGCTGAGACCTCTCAATGAACAGTAGCTCCCTGTCCTGCGCAGGGAGGGCCCTGGCTGGGCGCCCATCGTGGCCTTCAGAGTCCTGCTCATCCTATGGCTCTGGATGCCCAATACTTTCCCACTCACACCTCACACTGCAAAGGGGATGCCTGTCATTCACAGGAAACGTGCCCTGCCTCCCGCCTGGCGACGGGTGCGGCATCAGCTGCTGTCCGACCCCCTGGAAAGCTCATGACAGTGAGCACCCCTCAGACACCAGATGATGCACCCTCCTCTCCTCGTCCTCCACAGGACCCCTTGAGAGTAGGTTTCAACCCATCTCTATGTGACCTCAACCCAACTCAGAGACCACATCTTCACGTCAGCAATGTCCCCCAGCCCCCAGGACCTCTGGGAACCATACACTGGGACCTGGGGTGTAGGGCACTCACAGCCAGCAGGCACGGGGGTCAAGTCAGTGGGCCTGCTTCACGTCTGCCTGTCACAGACGCCAGTGACACTGTGAGGACTGAGGTGGCAGGACTTCAGATAGTGTTAGAATTAAAGAAATACTACAAACGAGTACAAAAGCCACAAAAATAGTTCCTTCTAATAAACACATTTAGAATGCTTTGGAATTACTCAATAAGGATAGATTGGCAGTCAAGTGAGTGCGGGCAAGACAACTGTGAAAGACTGAGGGTGACTGGAAGCACCCTGCAGCCCCACTGCCGTGCGTTTCTATGCTTGTTCCGCTTGAAAACGGTTCATCGCAAGTGATGCATGTTGACTAGCGCCTCTAAGATAAAAACCACCCAGAACTCTGAGGATGGGCCCCTTCAAAGAAAAGGCCTTGGCCAGCCAGCTGTGTCTGGTAAGCAAATGTAGGTTTCTGTTTTACAAAAGTTTCAAGGTCCATGTATATTGTTTTATAACTGTTTTTTGTTTGTCTGTTTTCTAGAGGCAAACATATAACCTATTCTTTTTATTTCTATTTAAAACCAAGTCACCTTAGCAAGTGGATTTGCAGACGGGAAGAGAAACCATGGGCAGGAAAGGTTTATGTTTCTGTTCTCCAGCATCCACACAACAGGGAGGTTTGCCCATGTTGTGCTCAGTAATGGGTGTCATGAAGTTTTATGACTCTATTTTAACCAACTTTTCTAATTGGCTAACTCCCAGCTGTGGCCCCAGGAAGCAAGCCCTCCGTGCCCCCCCGCCCCCCCAATTCTGTCAGGAGGAGCAATTCAGAGAGGATAAGGGTCCACATGAACCACCACCACATTCCACTGAGACCAAAGCTTGAGTTTTAGCCACCTGAACTCATGGGCGATCCAGGGCCACAAGGTGCTACTGAAGAGGGAATTGGGAGGAGAGCTTTAAAACAGCAGTAATTGAGCACCAAGTCGAATCTTAAACAACTTCCTCCAATAAAGGGCTCTGGGGACAAGTGGACTTTCCTGCCCATCATCACTTTTTGTTGCATCTGCCCCCAAACAAAACAAAACAGTAGCAGGCAAGACTTAAAGAGCAGGTGGAGCTGTGTCATGTGGCACCTGTGTTTGTGATGATCACATATTCCGTTAAACTGCTATTTTGTGACTTCCTTTTTTTTAAAAAAAAGTGAAATTGAGCAGTCCTCTTTTTGTGACTAAATAACCATCCTGAGAATACAATTCCTTTCCTTTTCTCTCAAATGGAAGTTCTTTGGCAGCCTGAGTTTGGAGCCTGTACAAGGTAAAGCCATGTTCAAGCTAACACAGAAAAGGCCTCTCAAGGCCTGGCCCCGGTCCTGCGACATGATCTGTACTTGCCCACCTCACACACCAGCCCCATGGTGGGAAGACAGGCGAGACTACTGACAGGCCAGGCCAGCCTGACCTCTGATGGAAAGTAACAAAACAGAGGATTCTATCTGAACCCCTGCACTTGAGTGTTATTTTGACAAAACAGGCAACAGAATAATTCCTGTAAGTGCATGGGAGTCTGGCTCTCCATTCTGAGAGGTTTATTTTCTTCTCTGCAAAGTTATTTGATAAATCCAATAAGCATGCTGCTGGGTCTGTGACCAATGTAATACGATTTAATTTCGGAGCTTTTCTCAATTCATTTACTCTTTTATCTAATTCTGTAATTTTATAACAAAAGGAGATCCACAGTAAATTGAAAAAAGTCTGCAGGAGAAGCACAGACAGGAAGTTGGTTAAATACGCAATGCTTTTTGGTCTTAAATCAGGGCACTGTACTAATTTCCCCGCATCTGTTTCACCTTTACAAGCTTTCTGCTTTGTACTAAAAATCTTATGTCTATTGGTGAAAGAATGGACACAAATCAATAGAACAGAATTAAAGGTCTTGAAAAAGACACAGTACGGTCAATTGACCTTAGATGACAGTCCTTTCTACAGAAAAGGCTGGGACAACTGGACACCCATAGGCCAAAAATATAAACCTAGGTATAAACTTTACATCATATAAAAAAAAAATCCAAAGTAGGGCACGGATTTAAACGTCAAACTATAAATCTTTTAGAAGGAAACAGGCGAACATCTTTGTGAACTTAGTAGGCAAAGGGTTCTTAGCTACAACAGGTTAGTCCACAAAAGCAAAGGATGGCAAATTGGATCTAATCAAAATTAAATACTCTGCCCTTTGAAAGACACTAGTAAAGAGATGATGAGACAAGTCACAGAGTGGAAGAAAATATTTACCAATCACCTATCTGATAAAAGACTAGTGCCTAGAACAGCGATTGTCAACCTTTGGAACCTCACGGACTGCTGGTCTAGAATATATAAAGAGCTCTCTAAACTCAAACATAAGAAAACAGGTACAAGATTTGAACAAACACCTCACCAAAGAAGAAATAAAAATGGTAAACAAGCACAGGAAAGATGCTCAACATCATTAGTCACTGGGGAAATGCTAATCAAAACCACAATGAGCCCAGCCAGTGTCGCTCAGTGGTTGAGTACTGACATATGAACTAGGAGGTCACGGCTAGATTCCCTGTCAGGGTACATGCCCAGGTTACAGGCTCCATCCCCAGTATGGCGTGCAGGAGGTAGCCAATCAATGATTCTCTCCCATCATTGATGTTTCTATCTCCCTCCCTCCCCTTCCTCTCTGCAATCAACAAAAACACACACACACACAATGAAATACCACTTCACACCCACTAGGATGGTTCAAAAGGAGCTCCTGGAACTCTCCCTGGAAAGTTCTGGCAGTTCCATATAGAGTTAGGCACACACTTACCATCTCCTCCCCTGAAGGTGTGCCCAGGAGAAAAATGTTTAAAGTTGGAGCAAATACAGCTTCCACCTGACAAATGCAGGGCAGGTGTAAGGGTGGGAAGGAATAGGGGATGCTGACGCTACAACAGGTAAATGGGATGGGGAGGTGACAAAAGATCCACAAGGCTATGGCAGGTGGCCTCTTCCTACTTGCCTAATCATACTCCACACACATCCAGGAGGCTCCGTTTGCCCAACACCACCAGCAGTTAAGACTGCCTACACTCCTGGCGGTTGGAGTGGGTCGGCTCTTTCACATGGTGGTGATATCTACATCCTCGTTACTATCACGACTGGCTGCAAAAGGGCAGCAGTTCATAGAAATAAAGCCTTGAGAATGCAACATGAGCATCTGTAGGAGCATCCCTGCTGGGCTGGAGCCTGAACAGAAGCACATACGGCGAGCCCCACCTCGCAGGAGCTCACACCTGAGAAGCAGGGGCTCACAGGCCGTCCAACCCCGGGCTGGGGGAGACCAGAACCAGAGGTACGGGAGGGCGATGCTCTGGATACAGCAGAGGCCAGTGAAGACTGTTCCAGGAGAGAGTTCGACCTACAGGATAGCTGAGCTTTGACCAGCAGAGAGAGATCTTGGGTGGTGGGGGAGATGACCGAAGACAAGGAACGGAGTGGTCCGGGTGAAAGCACAGAGGCTCTGGTGGGCTGAGTGGGAGGGACAGATGAGTATTTCTCGTTCTGTATTTCAGAGAACAACGCTAACGCCCAACGTGAGCAGGTGGTGTCTCATAATATAATTTGTACTTACCCAACCTGAATGAGCTCATTCAACTTCGTGGCATTCTTGTCATCCATACCTTTAAACAGAAAAAGAAATAGACATGACCTTGGAGCAGTTAGGAGCAAAACTGGTAAAGATATAATTACTTTCTTATAGAATCCAAACAGAATATTTAAGGTCTTCCAAATAAAACCCCTATGTTAGCTGCAGCCCTTCCCGCAAAGTCAGAACAAGGCGTCACCTGCATGTCCTCTCCACACACCCAGACTTTCTCCTGGGACTACTATCTGCCTCTGCACAGGTGATCACTCCTCCCAAAAACCTCTCAGACCCCTGGGCTATGCTGAACCTCCACTCGTCCTCAACTGCTAGTTTAGAGGCTCCTTCCTCAGGTAACCACTGTGCACATTTCTCCTGCTGGCCTCTAGTTACCTGCGGGCCTGCCTTCGTCAGCTTTGAGCCCTAGGTCCCAGGGTCCACTGGATGATCAGCTCAGATACTGCACATTTCCTCTGCCCTCCTGGTACTTAGTACCGTCCTCAGGACATGTGGAAACCAAGTCAAGTAACCAGATAATGGGAGAATCTAGGTGGTGGATGTTTGGGTGCTCACTGTGAAGTCTTTGAATGATTCTATATTTTTTTTCGGGGGGGAGGGAGTGGGAGGGAGAAGGGGCCAAGCCATAAACACACAGCCAGACTGAAAACCAAAGACAAGAACCAAACCTTAAAAGCAGCCAGAGAAAGAAGAGAACATCTCTTCCAGAGGAACCAGGACACAGATGTGACCTCTCACCAGAAACCGTACAAGCCAGAGACAGTGGAACATCTTTAAAGTGATGAAAGAAAAAACCTTTGAGCCCTAACTGGTTTGGCTCAGTGGATAGAGCATCAGCCTGTGGACTGAAGGGTCCAGGGTTTGATTCTAGTCAAGGGCACATTCCTGGGTTGCAGGCTCGAATCCCCAGTTGGGCGGGGTGTGTGTGTGTGTGTGTGTGTGTGCAGGAGAAGCCGATCAATAATTCTCTCTCATCATTGATGTTTCTATCTCTCTCTTCCTCTACCTTCCTCTCTGAAATCAATAAAAATATATTTTTAAATAAAACACCTTTCAATCAGAATTCTACACCCAGCAAAAGTATCTTAAGAAGAAAGACTTTTCAGATAAATAAATAACTACAAGAATCCATGGCCAACACAATTACACAAAGAACATTAAAAAAAGTTCGGTAGGCTGAAGAGAAACAGTACCAGATGAAATAGATCTTCAGGAAGGAAGGCACAGCCCCAGAAAGGGCGAACTTATAGACTTGCTCACTGACAAAGAGGTCACACACAGACCTGCCTTCAGATGGGCAAAAATCAAACAAGCACTCGTGAGTGTAAAGGCAGTTGTGATGCTGCATGGAGGGAGGGTCTGGAGTGCTGAGAATGTGTGACATAGTGGCCCAGCCTGTTGTGGAGGCTTGTGAACATCTGAGCTAAGATCAAAGGAGTTCATAGGTAAAGGGGAGGAAAAGGCCCATCATCCTGTGTCTGGCTGGTGGGACAGACAGACAGAAGGCCCATCACTCTGTGTCCAGCTGGTGGGACAGATAGACAGAAGGCTGGCACCACCCCAAGTTTAGGGTCTGAGTCACCAAAGGGGGCACGGTCCAAAAAACTGTCCTTCCAAGAAAAGCAGTCTGAGCAAACTGGTGAGTACTACAGGCTACCAGTGCCCCCCCCCCGCCCCGACCCTGTCCTGACATTGGTGCTGTGGCAGATGGAATGGCATCGGTGTAAAAACCAGGACTGGAGGCAGCATGGAACCTTGTCACTTAATAGCTAAGGAGGCTTGAGGTCATTAGTTTTTCATCAAAATGGAATGTCCTCAGCCCCCTTTTCAGACAGGAACAATGCCATCTCACACAGCTGTTAGGATGCTTTACACAAGGTAATATGTGTCAAAGTCCCTGGAATACAGCAGGGACTCAAAGTCTACTATTTCAAGATTTGCATATGCCTGGATATCTCAGTTAGAAAAAGGAATGAATAAAAAGCGAGCTCTGACTTCCTGAACACTCATTTTCTGAACATCCCAGAAAGCATCACCACTAAGCAGGCATGAGAGGCGGCCCTGTACAGGGCACTCTGCAGAAGGCTGCAAGTGGAAGCATGTCCTTCATCAAAGATTCACGAAATGACACAACAGCGTCCCACCATTTGCAGCAGTGGGTGGGGGATCAGAGGGAAAAGCCACACCAGGGTGTGTGTGTGAATGTGTATGTGTGTGTTTAAACATGTACACGTGTGACATGTAACTGGGCTGAGACAGATGACCAGGCATTACCATCAGGAAAGGAGCAGCCAAGCTGGAGGGGTGCCCAGCATGGAGATGAGCTGAAGTCCACAAGCGGAGGCCCCTTGGGTCAGGGCCAGGTGATAACCCAGGGGCATGGAGCCAACGAGAGGATGATTCATATGCAATCAGAGACTGGCTGAGAGGCTCTGGCTGATCGGCTCAGATGTGGCAGGGATGGAGGAGTGGTCATGGATCATTAACAAAGCAGGTGGTACCCACACAAGGCCATGAAAAGAAACACTTTAGGTTTAGGGCAGAGAGAAGGACGCAGAAGAGAAAGTAGAGACTCAAGGGAGATGCAGCCCAATAGTCCCTCTGAACAGACCATTCAAAGCAGAAGCTGGGAGGGATTTACAAAGAAGTCCTCAGACTGTGGAGAGGACAGGGTAGGGAACCAGACACTTGTTCCATTTAGAGCCTCTTACACATTCTTGCCTGTTTTAGGAGAGGGGAGGTCACCCAACACAGGCCAGATGTGCAGAGCAATCAGTGACTGCCCATTTTCCCCAACCTTCTGCTTCTTCCACACCCCCAGCCACCTGCCCATTCAGCAGTGACATGTTAAGTAAGTGGCTGGTAAGATGATGGCTATGGTCATCTCATATGATCGCATTTAACCTTCAGAGTGGCTCTGTGGATGTGTGACAGGCAGACAAGTGGAATGTGCAGAGGCAAGGGTGCGCCCTCTTGTCTGTGGCCAAATGAGGAAGCAAGGTAGGGATGCAAGGCAGTTGGCACAGGTGTCCAGGGAAGGCAAGAGCACCCTCTACATCTGAAGGGAATCTAGTCACAAGGAGA
>NW_006290772.1:942521-944764 GCF_000327345.1 Myotis davidii
AGTGTTACTAAAGACCAAAAAGTGAGGGCTTTTCTAGGTCAAAAGGCTTAAGGGACACCACAGCTACGAGCAGGGCAATGTCCTCAACAGGTGCCCAGCTGGCATGCTGGTGCGTGCTGGGAAATCTGAATATGGGCAGGATATTAGGTAAGATTGTGGTCTCCGTCTGATAAAAGTGAAATGCGTTGGGTGTAATAATACGGCTGTAGATATGCAGGAGAATGTCCTGTTCTCAGGTGACAGAGGGGGAGGGACTTAGGGGTGTGCTAGGATGTCTGCAACTTAAAGTCCAATGGTTGAGCAGAAAACAAGCAAGTATGTGAAGGGGGAGAAGAAAGGCGGCGACTGTACATGTAAATGTAACAAAGGCTACCAACTGGGAAGTTTAAGTGCAGGTATGTGGCAGTCATTACATTCTTCTTCATTGTCTCCGTATATTAAAATGTTTAAGACAAAAGCTGGAGGGAAAACAGAAGAGCCACTGGGACCAAGGCCCAACAGTGCCAGGACAGCAGGCCCTGCCTAGTGGCAGCTCGTACTCACAGCCCCCAATCTTCTTGCGCAGTTCGCCGTAGCAGATCAGACCATACAGCTCCTGAGATGACTTCTTCAGCCCTCGAGAGAACACTAAAATGAAAGACAGGAATGATAAGGTTTTAGAAGAGGGAAAAACACAGCTGTCCCGGAGTTGGTCAGCTCCTGTGCACAGAAACAGTGCTGGGGGAACATTCCACACTGCCGATTCCTCGGTTTTGCCGACTGCACCTTGGAACTACAGAACATCAGCATCAGGGGAGATGGGCAAAGAGTATACGGGAGCACAGTGCTATTTTGGTAATTTTCAAAATAAAAAGTTAAAACCAGGAAAAAATGGGGGGAGAGGGGCGTGTAGAAAATTAGTCCTAACAGGCAGATCAATGTCCCCTGGGAGGAGGAAAATGGACGCTCAACACAGCCGGTTCCCAAGGAAGCAGAGAAGCTGGGACATGACCATCACCAAGCTTGTCATCCTCTTCTCTCTGTATTTGCAGAATTAGCCTGAGCTCTGTGTGAGGTGGGCAGACCTGGAACTGTGGAAGCTGACCTGTCGTGTCTCCTCTGACCACTGATCTGTATGACCTGGGTCTGGGGCTAGAACCATAGCTCCAATGCTCGAGACTGCTAATACCACTCTCCATTGTTCCCTAATAGTAGGCCCACTTGTGTTTGGGAAGCAACACATATGGGTAAGGCATGGCGGCATCACTAAGTCCCAGCCTTTGGATTGAGCAGAAGTGTAATGGGAGGCTTCTGAAAGGTTCCTTAAGAGGCTGATGAGGGCAGAATTATGCTTATTTTTCCTTCAGAACTGCTTTCTGGAGTCATCTTAGTCACAGCAAAGTGCTAGGGATGGCGGAGCAGAAAGACAGAAGGACCTGGGTCCTTGGTGCTTGCCCTGGACCACCCGCTGCAGGCCGTTCCAATAAGAGAAAATAAAATTTGACATGCCTAAGACACTGTTATTTTGAGTTTTTGTATTCTTTTTTTTTTTGCTGTTTATATTGGTTTAATCCATGTCAAATGTAGTTTACAAAGGGAAAGGACAAGTACCTTTGTATAGAATATACAGACACAGCATCACACCATGGGCCCACGGGAGGGGCGGGGAGACGACACTCTTCCCTGGGAACATCAGCTTTAATCCCAGGAATGGTTCTTGGCAGAAGGCTGGGCAGCCAGGAACACCCTCATCCAGCCCCAATCTCAGTCCCTGCTTTGGCCCGGTTCCCATTTTTGTGCCCCCCCCCAACTCCTTATAAAGAGCCCCAGGAGCTAAGACTAAGGAGAGGATCATGTCCCTTGGGGCATGTGCCCCATGTCTGGGAGAAGAAATATACAACCACTGAACACCGAGCACATGGGAGAGGGGAGGGACACCATGGGAGAGGGAGAGGCAGGCACCCCAAGAGGTGGATGGGCCGAGCCCCCAGCCAGCCCTGAAGGAGGCACTGCTTCCAGGTGTTCTTAAAAAAAGAAAATCATACACCCAAAGGGGACGGGAGAGGCGAGGGTGGGGAGTTATCCCATTTATACACAACATTGTAAACATACACGTCTATATTACATGTGCTTCAGTCTGGTGTTTGCATGTCTATCTGTCTGTCTGTCAGTTGGTCGGTCTGGGGGCTGGATCTCAGGAGCCTTGCCCTGCTACCCACCCCACCTACACCTCCCTGCCCCACCCTGGGAACCTTTCTGTGTAT
>NW_006290772.1:944784-967405 GCF_000327345.1 Myotis davidii
GCACTCCTCACAGTGCACATGTCAACACTGGATGGACGTTAGGGGCATCAAGTATGAGTCCATGCAGATGAGGCATTTGTAGCGGTCCCCACGGGATAGCTGCCGGTCAAGTTCCCTGACCCGAGCCTTCAGGGCCTCAAATGTGGTCACAGCTGAATCTTCGGTTATTTTCTCGATGTCACTATTCTTGCATGTCTTCTGCATGGCCTCCTGCTTGCTGCTCTCCCCGTTGCTGGTAGATGGCATCTCATCACTGGCCCATTTAGAGAACTCAGGTGTGATGCGCATGCTGGGAGGGCCGCCATTTAGGACTGCACCCCGGAGCGCCTCTCTCCTTGGCTTCACCAGGCTCCTCGCCTGCGCAGGGGGTGACGTCAGCCTCCGTGTATTGTGGCTTCCCGTACTCCAGAGTGTCATCCCCAAGTCAGCGTCACTGTCCGGATTCTCTTTGCCGCTGCACAGGATGAAGCCAGAGCCTCGGAAACCACCTTCGAGGAGAGTGGTGGCCCATATCCGTTTCTGCCGGCACCACTCATACTCCTCAAAGCAGTTGCTGTTCTCATGCTCGATGTCCACAGCATCCTCCTCAGTCATGCAGGAGCCTTCCCTCTTAGAAAGGCAATGCTCCATATGCCTACTCATCTCCTGCTCCGACCCTGCCAGGGGGCGGCTGCACAGGGGACATACCTGCCCTTCATCTTGCTTCCTCAGTTTCATTTTCCCAGTCCGAGCATTCAGCCGGGTCTGCCGGTTGGCTAGCACTTGCAGGAAGGTTTCCTCTCTCCCGCCGGACCCTCTGCTCCGCCGACGCTCCGGATCCTCGGCATAGCCGCCAGGGGCTGCTCTAACGGGACCCCGGGGCCGCCGCGCGGTGCTGTCTCAGCCCCGGCTTCCCGAGTTTTTGTATTCCGTGAAGCCAAATCTAATTGTGATTTGGAAGCCCAGCTACAGCACAGTCTGTGTACCTTTTAGATCAGTGGTTCTCAACCTTCCTAATGCCGCGACCCTTTAATACAGTTCCTCATGTGGTGGTGACCCCCAATTTCACTGTTACGAATTGAACATAATTAAAGCATAATGATTCATCACAAAAACAATATGTAATTATATATGTGTTTTCCGATGGTCTTAGGCGACCCCTGTGAAAGGGTCGTTCGACCCCCAAAGGGGTCGTGACCCACAGGTTGAGAACCACTGTTTTAGATTATCTCAGAGCAGGAACCCATGTCATTTGTCCTTCACCCTCACAATTGTTCCTCCTCAGAGACCCCTTTTCAAAGTCCTAACATTCAGCTGTGTGTGAGTATAATCACAGAAAAGGAAAAGAAAAATATATTAGCAAATGAAGAGTAAGTCTTGCAATAAATAATCTAAAACAAGGATTTTGAACCTTCGACAGGCTCTAAGGAGCCGAGGACTCTGCCAACTTCACACACTAACCGTTCTGGAACGTTCTCCTGAAAGACTCACAGATCTCATCGGACTCACAGGGGACCAAAACTCAGGACACCTTAAGATCCACTACTCAATGAATAAACGAATACATTCTTTCCTGACAATGGAATATTATTCACCCGTAAGAATGAAGTTCTGACATGCTACAACCTGAATGAACCTGGAAAACATCATCCTAAGTAAAAGAAGCCAGATACAAAGGCCACGTGATTCCTTTTACATGAAATGTCCAGCATAGGCAAATCCAGAGGCAGAAATCCAGGGCTGGGAGAGGGGCTGAGAAATGGCTAGACAGGGCCAAGCCCTGGTGCAAATGCCAGGACAGCACAGAGAGGCAGATGGGCCCGTGGGCTTCACATGGTCAACTGGCTGGCACCACCTTAGAGACATTATCAGGACCAGCTGGAGAACCCCAGCAGAGCCATCAGCTCAACAGAAAGAAGGCACTCCTCGTGAGGGCACATCAGGACAACACCAGCAAACAGACATTATGAGATGCCAGGAAGGCAGGAGATGGAGAGGAGGAAGAAAGGGAAACACGAAGGAAGGGAGGGAGGGAGACAGACAGACAGACAGACAGACGTGTTGGGTCTATCCTGCAGAGCTTGCTGCCTGGCCCAAGGTGCAGCGTGGGAACAGAACTTGAGGGCAGCACACGCATCCTCTCTTCATCCCTGAGCCGGAAGAAGGGCTGAAGAGGGCTCACGTCCACACTGGGAATCTGAGCGTCCCCAGCAACACGCCCACTCTGCCAGTAGCATGGTCACGCTGAAAGGACCGAACATGCTAGTTCACAGCCCCTGGAGTCTTCTCACCCTGCCTCCACACTTTATCACCAGCAGCTTCCCAATCCTCACACACTGGTGACCGCCTTTCTCATTGGAAGAGAGCTTTCCCAGGGGAGCCCAAGTGGATGAAGGGCCTGCACTCCTTCAGAAAGTCACCCAAGAATACGATATGTAACAAAAAAAGAAAGATGTAAAAGACAACCTGGAAGGAGCCAAACAGCTAAAACTTATTCCTGAGTGACACCCAGAAAGGTAGGGAGGTTGTCTGTGAAGACCACAGCTATTAGTAACAGCACTGGACTCAGCAGGATCCCGACCAGCGTTGATATTTCAAATAAGCTGGTGATCTGAGAAACAGTGACAACTACGGCTGAGCACAGCACAGACACAGACACTGTGCTGCCAACCTGAGGAAGAACAAAGCATTGCTCACTTGCCACAATACACCAAAGCCAGCAGAGCATCGTATGTTAATGGTCTGTGGACACCGAAAGCAAACCAATAGAAACATTAGTGAAGGACCTGCCGAGTCAAACCTAGGCACTGCCCCCCAAAAGTGGACACCGACGGCCCCTTTCCGTGGGTCTGCAGAAAGTGGCAATCTCACAAACAGATATGCTGTTAAAAGTCTTCGATACAGTGTTTTGTTTGTGTTGTGTTTCCCCCACAAAGATAACAGGCTGGCTAGGAGGCCCCTGCAACTAGAGGAACTGGAGTTGGGATGGTGAGCCCTCCTCCAAGGCAGTCTCCTGGTCACAGACAGCAAACCCCGAGACCCGTCCTCTGCAAGGACTGGAACGAGGACAGCATGAGGCAGCTAGTGGAAGGCTTTGACACCGGAAAAATAC
Source organism: Myotis davidii (assembly GCF_000327345.1). Classification (NCBI taxonomy): domain Eukaryota; kingdom Metazoa; phylum Chordata; class Mammalia; order Chiroptera; family Vespertilionidae; genus Myotis; species Myotis davidii. The sequence continues at coordinate 947,876 of NW_006290772.1, forward strand.
CTTAAAATGACTAGCGATAAACAAGGCATGCCTGGCCAGACAGGACCTGCTGGAGCCATAAACTAGCTCAGCAGAGAAAAGGCTCTTTCTATGGGGTGTTGCTGTGAAGATGGAACTTGCTGTGAGAAGAACGCACTGGAGTGCCAGGTGCTCCTTCCTGCCTTTATCACGGACAGACAGATGGGAAACACGGCAAGCAGCAGACGGACACCAGGCCAGCAGGCTGGACATTCATCCTTCCAGAAGACAGCGCTCATGACAAGACGCTCAAGATGAGACAGACTGACTTTCAGAAAGTAACTAAATAATATATGTAACAAACAAACAAAAAGAATGATGTAAAAGACAACAGAGAAAGAGCCAAAGAGCTAAAACTAATTCCCGTGTGCCACACAGACTTAGCTATCCCAACTGTACGAGGTTACCTAAAGGAAGTACATTTGAAGGACAAAGGGCTGTATGAAAAGAGATGTCCACATTTGCATTATTTAAAAACACTGGAAGTGGCCTGGCCGAGTAGTTCACTGGTTAGAGCGCTGTCCTGCTATGCCAAGGTTGCCCAACAGGTTTGCTCCCCAGTCAGGGTACATACAAGAATCAACCAATGACTGCATAAATAAGTGGAACAACAAATGGAAGTTTTTATCTTTCTCTTCCCTTTCCTCTCTTTCTCTAAAATTAATTATTTTTTAAAAAGAAAAGAGTAACTCATTAAAAAATAAATTAAAAACACTAGAAGTGGATTGTAAGTCCAAAAGGAAAGGTAAAGTTTATTCATTTAAAAACGTCAACTCAAAGAATTAACATTTCATGGAAAACATGGAGAAATTCTATGGCAACATGAAGAGATGGTCTGAAAACATTACATTTACAGAAGATAAAGGTCAGTGGATGATGGCTGATGGAGCACAGCTCCTCAGCTGATTGTCTGGGTGGCTTGGGCCAGGGCCTCCAATGCTAAGCCAGGGTTTTTCTCATCTGCAGTGTGACAGCACTCCCAGGGAAAAGTATAAAATGTGCTCAATGATGGGCACAAAGTAGGCCCATGATGAGATGATGAGGTGGCAGTGAGGGCACGAGAATTCACGGAAGGATTTTTGAGAGCACTGACATAGGAGCTGAGTCTTGGAAGGTGAATGGGGTTAGGGAGCACAACAGAGTAGGGGTGGCAGGAGTCAAGACACCAAAGGAAGTGCAGGCTAGCAGGAGGGTGGCAACCCCATCCTGGGAGCCAAGGCAGGTAGGATGAGGGTATGGCACAGGGCATGGGGAGGGGGGGCTCAGGCGGGGGACAGGCAGACATGGGTTTATTGTGTGGATAAAGCTATGTGGAGGGTGGGTTGGGGAAGAACAAGACCAGAAAGAGCGAGAACAGCAATGACCTAGAAAAGGACCGAGGGGACTAGGTGGGGAGGACAGGTCTGAAAAGCTGAGGTAGACCCAGCGAAACCATGACTGGTGGGTGAGATGCCCATGAAGATGCAAAGGGAAATCTATAGAGAAAGTGTCAGCTAACTACTAGGACTGCCTGGAGCTTGCGTCCCCCAAACAAATTTCTCCAGGGCAGGGTCACAGGCCAAATCCTGCCCGGGGCCTCTTCCTGTAAATAAACGTTTTGCTGGAACACAGTAACATGCATTCCTTTACATGGGATCTACAATGAGCTAAGACAGGAGAGTGAAGTCATTTTAATAAAGACTGTAAATCCCCAAAAGCCAAAAATATTTATCATCTGACCCTTTACCAAAAAAAGACAGCCTGATCCAAGCTCTCCGGGTCTTTCTAAAGCTGGAGGAGGGAGTCCTGGTCCTGGCATCCTGATTACTCCAGTTGGCCAACACACACTGACCAGGCCAGGAGAACACCAGAGGGCAGGGCAGAGAGGGGACTGAGAGGGAGAGAAGGCTGCCACGAAGGACTCACAGCACAGGTGCAAAGGGGGAGTGATCTGACTGCAGCTATCACAGTTTTTTGTTTCTGTTAATCCTTACCCAAGGATATTTTTTCCACTGATTTTTAGAGAGTGGAAGGGAAGAAAGGTGGGAGGGGAGGAGAGAGAAAAACATCAATGTGAGAGAAACACATCAACTGGTTGCCTTCTGCATGCGTCCCAACAGGGGCCAGGGATCAACGTGCAACCCAGGTACATGCCCTTGACCAGGAATTGAACGTGAGACCCTTCCTTGCGCAGGGCTACACTCTAACCACTGAACACACCAGCCAGGGCTCATATTCTGGATCAAAAGTATTATTTGAAGAGAAGCATCAGAAAGAAGTGAAGTCAGTAAAAGCAAATGTCTGGAATGAATGGCCCATGACCAAAACTGTAGAAACGAAGAGTAAGATTAAAGAAAGTGAAACTGGCCTGGCCAGCGTGGCAGTGCTCACCGGGTGCCCGGCTTTTGCCCGGGGCAGCTGCCACCAGCCACAGCTGCTCTCCCAAGATGGTGGCTCCTCCGGGCAAATACTTCAGCATTAGGGGCCAGGTGTCCTGCCAGACATGCCAGGAGCAGCGGCTTCAGGGCAGGGCAATACCCTTCGACTGCCAATCCAAAATGCTAGCTTTAAAATGTCCCTCTTCTAGTGGAAAGCCCAAGCATGTAGACATCTTGGTCATAAAGTTATAATATGTTTCAAAAGTGGAAATAATTAATGACCCAACAGAAACTCCTCCTCCCCTAGCATCACCCAGTGTTAGTAAACTTGCCAGCAAAGCATGGACAGAGGAGGAAAACTGAGCCAGGCCCATGCAGTCAGCGCTGGCGTCTCTCTGGAGGGCCAGCAGCTCTTCCAGACCATTCACAAGACCATTAACGACTTTAAATGGCAAGAAAAAAACATCACAGCCATGGAAGAAGCTGCTATTACACCCTCATATCAAGTGGAAACCCGTAAAGCGAAGAGGAGAGCGCACTGAGCCACGTACACAAAATAGTTGGGAAACATGTTAGAGATGTGGAAAGCCAAAGGCACTGCAGCGTTCACAAGCCCAGCAACCACAGGGGGCTGCCCTGTCGTCCTGAGTCCACATACATGGAGGACTCTTCCAGCATCCAGCCACGGAGGCGATGGTTGGTGGCTTCAGCGGAGGCAGGCCGAGGGAGGGAAGGGATCCTGTATTTCCTGTTGGCTCTTGTAACAAAGGGTCAACATCTTTAAGTCTCAGATTTGAACAAAGAAGAAACCCAACAAAAAACAAGAGGATAATTTAAAAGTTGAATCATTACTTGACCAACAGACTGATCCACCATGTCCTCTTCACAGCCCTCTTCTGGAACAGTCACCTTGTTAATTTTATTTTGAAAATTTCTTTCTGGCTCTACCCTTTCACCTCTGACTTTCATATCCTACTCTGTCCCCACCCTTCTATTTTTTTAAGTGGCTATACTTGCCTGCTGAATGACTGAAAAAAACTTTTACATCTCCTCTTCCAAAATAAAGTAAGTTGACTGTCATACTTAAGTTAAGACTAGAACAGCAGACAGACGTCTCACTTTAAATTTTCCCCGGCATCACTTGAATTAGTTTATTTTCTTAATATTAAATATATATGAACGTATATTTAAAAATAAATATTAATACATTAACATTATATTAATATAAATATATTTTTTAAAAAGTGGCTGGGCAAGAATGACACCAGAATGTCCTGTGATTTTTCAAAAACTGCTCCTGACCAGATTCCCACCCCGCCCCCAGCTTCCCCAGAGACAGCCCGGAACGCTCACCATTGTCAAAGTCGATGTACTTGGTGATCTTGTGCCACGTGCGGTAGTAGAAGTGCCTCACTTGCTCTTTGTTCTTCACCATGCTGGCGGGCTTGCCCTTCTTCTTATACTTGAGAGCTATGTTGTTCTGGATTGCTTCAAAGTCTTTCCCATGCTGGAAAACAAGCCCATGGTAAAAGCACAGAGGTTAAAACAAGGCAGCCTTCTGTACGACGCAGACACTTCCAGAGAAAGGGGACCGCTGTGACCCATCAAGTATTCTTCACAGCTCTTATCTGTGCATCGACGTCAACCTTGCTTCCCTAGAATTCGGATTTTCATCAGAATAACGGCTAGAGCAGCAATGGAAACACAGGGATAGAACTCTCAAAGCAGTGAATATCAAAGAGGCAGGTCCGGAGAGGAGGAAAAACATAAAGCTTATTACTCAAATGGCTCAATTTCTATAGCTCTTTGGAGACCCTGAACGAGACAGCTCTGTGAAACACTCATCAGAACAGAACATGACCGGGCTGTTCAGAGGGATGTGCATCTGCATCTTAAAATACAAGACTTTGACCATCCAGAAGCACCCTCAGCACTTTCATCACATAAAATATATTCTATATTTGAATAGGGATAGCAAATTTGAACATTTAGTAAGAGAATCACACAGACTATGCTCGGAATGTGGTACATCTATGAACTGTCCCATTCTTCAATACCTCCACGCAAAAGCCAAACACAGCTTAGATTTTCAGAAAAGAATTTATGTTCTAGGGAACATAGTCACCATCTGTGCTGTTTCAGGTATTGTCATGGGAGCCTATTATTGATACTCTCATCAGAGCCAAGCCAGTAAAAAGTACTGTGAAGGGCCTAGAGGTAATGGCACCCCAGCATCAACAAACATCCTTAGCTTCTAAATCCCACTTTCCAAAGGGAACCAGGGCTCTTTGGAGAAATAGATGCTCCCAGATCTGGGGCAAGCTAAGTACCAGGTGAATCTGGAATATCTTTTGGTGCCAGAAGTGAGGACATGCTCAAAGTATAATAGGAATGTGTTGAAAGCACACAGAAGCCAACCTGAAGATGTTATAAATGGCCAAATCTAGAACAATTTGAGCAACAAAATCAACAATGATAATGTCAACCGTAAATGAAAAATAAAAGGGGAAACATAATAATGATAAGAATGGGTCATAACCTATAGAATAGTCTAAATATCCCTGAATCCATACAAATATAAAAAGCCAAATAAATACATAATTGGAGAAGGGAGCACTTTTTCTTGCACTGGGTTTCCAATTAATAAATGTAGAAATAATGGAGTCAGAAGATCATCACGGGCAAACATCATTGTAACAGTTATTTCGGGGAAGCTGCTGCAATGGTGGCTAAAATTAGTGGAAGAACAATGAGAAATAGGGTGTTGACTCAGCATCAAAGTTAAAAACTTGGTGAGGGAGAACCTACGACGGTGGTTCTCAACCTCCCTCATGCCGCGACCCTTTAATACAGTTCCTCATGTTGTGGTGACCCCCAATTTCATTGTTACAAACTGAACATAATTAAAGCATAGTGATTCATCACAAAAACAATGTGTAATTATATATGTGTTTTCCAATGGTCTTAGGCGACCCCTGTGAAAGGGTCGTTCGACCGCCAAAGGGGTCGCGACCCACAGGTGGAGAACCGCTGGCCTAGGAGCTGCACATTCACACCACCAGGACTGAGGTAGACTGCACCCTGCACTCCGGATAGGATGCTCCAAGGGCAGCACAACACTCCTGCGGTGCTCCTAGCAAAAATGCAAAATGAAAATCAAATCAGTCCCCTTTACTAGAAGACTATAAATAAAACCTTATTTTATCCTTAAAGAGAAAATGGAATCATGAGGAGGCAAGCCTTAGGAAGCCCACAAACTAACAGTCGAGGAGCCTTCCCAAGTGTCAGGGTCATGAAAGAGTGGGGGGAAAGGAAACCGACGACCTGTTCCAGGACTTAGAAGTCATGACAACTAAATGCAATGTGGGATCCTCATCCAAAAAGGGTGTCTGTGGGAATACCAGCTCAACCTGAGTAAGGCCCTCAGGTCAGTAGAGGTATTGTACCCACACTGATTCTCCTCATCTGTAGGCCATACTGCAGTTATGTGAACACTGGGGAAGCAGAGTAAAGGGCATGTGAAGTTCTTTGTGCTTTTTTTGCAACTTTTTCCAAGTCTAAAATTGTTTCAAAGTGAAAAGTTAAGGGAGAACCAAGATGGCAGTGTAGGTAAATGCCAGTACTTACCACCTCCCACAACCACATCAAAATACAACTGAAAAACGGAACAACCATCATTCAGAACCTCCTGAAAGCTGGCTGAATGGAAGTGCTACAACTAGAGAAGTAAAGAAGAAAGCACACGGAGACTGGTAGAAGGGAGGCATGAAATGGGCTGGTCTGACACCCAGTGTGGCATTTTTTTCAATCAGGAGGGACATATTGGCTGCAGAGGCCTCCCAGGAGGAGCAAGGGGTCCTAGCCCCACACCAGGTCCCCAGCCCAGCATTCCAGAGCTGGGAAGAGAAGTCCCCATAACTTCAGGCTGTAAAAACTAGCAGGGATTGTGGCTGAGTGTGCCAGAGGCTGCTGGAGGCCCAGGCAGTTCCTCTTAAAGGGCTGGCACACCAACTTACATGGACTTGCTCCCTCTGAGCTCCAGCACTGAGGCAATGGCTCGGGGGATCCAGGGACATATGGGGAGGAACTGTATTGTCTGGCATCAGAGCAAGAATTTGGGGGTGGCTCTCTCCTAGACAGAGGTGCTTGTAGGGGCCATTGTTCCTATGCTGAGACCTCCCCCGTCGCAGAGCTGACCGACGGTCGTACCTGAGTTTCCATCAGCCTGGCTCACTGTTTTATCTGCCCTGGTGATTCCCTGAGACCCTGTCCCATCCAATTTGCAGTCCCATCCAAGCTGTTTGCAGCGGCTTTTCCATATGAATGGCCTGTCCTGGCTCAGTCTTCAGATTTCCCTATAAGCTCTCAATCAAGCAGCAGCTGACATCAGCATGCCCCATGCCTATCAATAAGAGGCCCGAGACAGTTCGGCCTCTCCTGGGTGCTTCCAAGCATTTCTAGCATGACCACAGAGTTCACTTAGATGAGGTTTTCAGCAGTTATAACCTGGTGATCAAGAAGCACAGGGTAGCCCTAGCCAGTTTGGCTCAGTGGATAGAATGTCGGCCTGTGGACTGAAGGGTCCAGGGTCGATTCCGGTGAAGGGCACATGCCCGGGTTGCCGGCTCAATCCCCAGTAGGGCGTGTGCAGCCAATCAATGATTCTCTCTCATCACTGATGTTTCTATCTCTCTCTCCCTTCCTCTCTGAAATAAATAAAAATATATTTAAAAAAGCAGCACAGGGTACTGGCCTTATAAGTAAGAATTGTACCGCAGAAGCAAATACAGTCAGACAGACATAAGAAGGGAAAACGGAAAGCCGACAATAGGCTCTGTGAAGAACTGCCGTTGAAATGGAGTAAGAGGATGTCAAGGACGATGATGTGGTTCTAGGCATTCGCCCTGATCTGTTCTCTGTCATGGGGGCCATGACCATGACCATGACCATGACCCTGGCCACAGAGAGGAGTCTAGGATGGGCTCAGCCAATCTGGATCCTCCTCAGAACAGTCTTAACTGTAATAGGGGTGGGGGTGGATGTCTTGCCTCTGGGGAGTATCTGAAAGGGAAAGAATAAGCACAGAAATGTCACCCCCAATGCAAGATGTCAGAGGACAGATGACACTGCCAGCTTGAGCCAGCCCCTCCTTGTCCCTCCCAGTCAGGAAAGCCACTCAATCACTCGCCTTGTCTCCTGCTGCTGCGCTGAGCTAGGTCTCTGTCGCCTGAAGCATAGCTAAGTCAGGCTTGTGCGTATAAAAAAGGCAATGACAAGCTGGACAAACACTGCAGAAGTGACACTCACAAAGCAGAGGCCTTTACCTCCATGCCTTGTAGTTCAAGATGTTCATGGTCCTATATGCCCCAGCTAATCAGCATACAGCAAGATCCCAACAGAGCCCTGAGTTTTGGTCAAACACACAAAATGACACACATAAAGCCAGCAATCATATTCTCTCTCTTTCTGTCACTCTCACCCCCATACACCAAATACACATACAAACACTAACACAAACACTCTCACACTATTTGGCATACATATAGTGGAAAGCACTAAGTGATCAGAACAGCCAATTATTACTATTAATCAAGGGATTCAGTAGGAGGGTAGGGGGGCAGAAGGCGGGGGTAAGAGATCAACCGAAGGACTTGTATGCATGCATATAAGCATAACCAATGGACATAAGACACTGGGGGGTAGGGAAGGCCAGGGGATTGTCAAGGGCGGGGTAAAAAAGGAGACATATGTAATACCCTTTGTAATACTTTAAGCAATAAAACTAAAAAAGAAATAAAAATAAAAAATAAAACTTGGCTTAAATGGAAAAAAAAAAGGGATTCAGGTAACCTCAAAAGAAACACCTGCCCAGTAGGAAAATTAAAAGAAGAAGGCTAGCCCAGTGAAAAGAGAATGAACTAATCCACCTGAAAAAAAGTAAGAGCAGGTCATTGGGAATTCTTCCCCTCCTACTTTTAATTGACAACCATAGCTGATCACCCTGTAGAGCCCAAGAGGGAAGGACCACATTAAAGCAGAAACTGTCTCAACTTGGCATCAGCAATGGTTGCTATTCTAGGAACATTCCAGGAATCACAAGTCTTCTATGCCTAACAGAAAGCTTAAAGTAGGCAATTTAGGGACATAATCTATACAAAAACAGCCTCTACTTCACTCTAAAATTGTCAAAGGGAAAAAAAAAGAACACATTTGAATTTATTTGAATGACTCTGCACCAACTAGAACAAGTCTGTGTATATACTTCCTCCTCTTCCTGGACAACTGAGTCAATGATACCAACACGCGGGCCTCCTCCATCCGGACCGGCAAACTGCACCATCGGCCCCAGGAATGTTCAGAAATTGGCACCCAGTTCTAGTTCTCTGCCTCCACTTAGGAGTCTCCTTTTCTGGTCTATGAGCACTTCATGGTTTCAATTTCAAAGCCTCCTTCCTTTATAAAACTGTTTCACAGGTGTGGCCAGACTTTTCTATCACTCCAATTCCTTCACTATTACAAGAATAAGGGTTGCCCTGGCAGGGTAGCTCTGTTGGTTGGAACATTGTCCTGATAAGCCAAGGTTGTGGATTCACTCCCCGGTCAGGGCACATACAAGAATCAACCAATGAATGCATAAACAAGTGGAACAACAAATCATTCTCTCTCTCAAATTAATAAATATAAAAGAAAAAAAAAAGAATAAGGGTCACCGACTGAACCAACTTACCATAGCCCCAAGCGATATCCTAAAATACGGTGTGTGCACAAAGATACTCACTGTACTGTTATTTATACAGAATGTGGAACAGCAACAACACAATGGTTAACTGGAGCAACGTTTGGCCAGAAGGTTAACACTCAAATGTTGTAGGCCACTCACAGTATCTGTCATAACTGCTCAACTCTGCCACCGCAGTCAAAATTGGCCAGAGACAATATTCAAATAAATAGGCAATGCTGTGTTCTAATAAAGCTTTATTTACAAACGCAGACAGAAAACACAAAGACCATAAATTTGCCTACACCTGAGAGTAGAATATTTATAGGCATGAGAAAAGCACTGAACAAAAAGAACTATGAAACATCATATCAATGCATTTGACAATAAAAAAAAGCATGTTTACTTATAATTACAAAGATTTGAAAACAAAACAAAACATGAAAGTAAAATGGCTGGCAGGGAGATGGCCATTTCTTTGAGCTGTGGGACCAGGAGCAGCTTTTCTCTATCTTTAGGACTTTACATCTGTCCCAGGTCAGCTTTTGGGACTGAAGTGGCTGCTCTGACGGACGTGGCCAAGTGTCCCCTTGCCCTTCCCCCTCAGAGAACGCCCCTCCTGATTGGCCCACTCAGCTACAAGGGGAAGGCCGATAGAGAATGGTACCAGTCGGCACTCAAGGGTATGGCTGAGAGACAATGGGTAGAATCTGAGAAAAGAGAAACATATAAAGAAAGTTCCCAACAGCCACCTCTCTAGAACAGCTTTTAAAGTCACAACGAAGCGATAAAAGGCCACGGTCGGAGGGTGAGGCCTCAGCCCTGGCGACTCACACCTGTCAGTCACATTGGGGCTCCCCACTGGAACTGCTGACCTAGTAGATCGAGTAGCCATGTGGTAAAAAGGCAAAGGGAAACTGAAAGAGGAATACAAGTGATAAGAAGCCAGGCGTTTGAATGGCCCTTTCTGGTCCTGTAACTCACTTACCTCGTACAGCCCCTCAAAGAAAGTGTTCTTGTCCTCGGTACTCCACGACTCCCACTGTCGCCGGACCTTTTTGCCTTCTTCCTTCTCACCGCCAGAAGATCCTAAGTTCCGGGAGGAGGAGCGAGAGGCCCCTGCAGGGGCAGCAGGGGCAACCCCAGGCCCATTTCCGGATGATGATCCACCACCATCAGCTCCTTTGAGAGAGAGAACTATACAGTGATCTGCTCCAAAACGCTGGAGGGGCTTGGGAAGGCCCCATGGCCTGAGGATCCACTTGAGGTCCCACTCCACGTTCCTCAATCACAGGCTATAGTGGGACAGCACCTGGGACCTGCTGTGTGCCTAATGGGGCTGTTCAGTAATGACATCATCCTGACCTGACCTGTGACTCTTTCATATGTTTTTAGTGAAAAAAAGGAAGAAAGAACATTCAGGTAGAATCATTTAAAGAGCACAATGATATGTCCACGATGGAGGTATACAGTTCTTTCCCCTCTGTGAACTGAAATCAAACATATTTCATAGTGTCTTTTTCAAATGAGGGTTTGGCTGAAAAAATTCTTTTTTAAAAAACAAACAAAAACAAATTGAAGTTTCAAACTCAAGACAATATTTAAATGAATGTGAAAAAAACTGCTTTCTTTTAGATATAATCAGTACTTTAAAAAAATTTGATCATGTGACCCCTAAATATCGATAAAGTCTTTACAGCTTTGGCTTGGAGGAGGCCTAGGTGCAAATTTCTTTGGTGGTCCAGAATCTGGGTTCACCTGACACCAGCCGCCTCCACCATGCCGCCATGTACAACCCCCAACAAAATCAAAGTCATATACCTTAGGTGCACCAGTGGAGAAGTCGGTGCCACATCTGCCCTGGCTCCCAAGATCAGCCCCTGGGACTGTCTCCAAAAACAACTGTGATGACATCACCAAAGCAACGGATGGTTGGAAGGGTCTGAGGATTACAGTGGAATTGATCATTCAGAACAGACAGGCCCAGATTGAGGCAGTATCTTCTGCCTCTGCCCTGATTATCAAAGCCCTCAAAGAACGATCGAGAGACAGAAAGAAGAGAAAAAACCCCCCAAACATTAAGCGCAGTGAAAATGTCACTTCTGATGAGGTTGTCAACACTGCCTGACAGGTGCAGCACTGGTCTTTAGCTAGAGAACTCTCTGGGACCATTAGAGAGATCTTGGGGACTGCCCAGTTGCTGATGGCCACCACCCTCATGACATCATAGATGATATCAACAGTGGTGCAGTGGAATGCTCAGCTAGTTAAGAATTACAAAGAAAAAAAAATTTCAATTAAAGATAATTTGACCACCAAATGAAGTCTTAAAACTCTTTTCTTGTCAATTACCACCAGCAAAATCTGGTGTTGAGTGACTACAAATTCACAAACGCATTTTTTTTGGATTTTTAATGACAGAAACAAAATATATCTAAAAAAAAATATGGAACGCTTCACGAATTTGCGTGTCATCCTTGCGCAGGGGCCATGCTAATCTTCTCTGTATCGTTCCAATTTTAGTATATGTGCTGCCGAAGCGAGCACTTCACAAACGCTTTCAAAGCATCAGTTACTAATCTCAAGATGAGACCTTAAGAAGCATGCTGAAGGGGAAAGTGCCATCAAGTACAACACAGGGCTTCCATGCTGTGCAGTAAACCCAGAACTCTGTACTCTAGGACAATGGAGGCAATAAAGGAGAGTTAAAGGTCACAGATAAAAAAATTTTATGACCTAACCAAATGCTCCCACCCTTCTAGTTCCTTCCTCTCAGAGGGAGGAGGACTTCCCAGAATACCCCTGTGATAACCAGCATTTTCTTTCTATAGAACTGCAGGACTACCAAATGGGAGAAACCTTCAAACTCTGAACGAGAGTAAAACCATAAAAGTGAAAGTGCTTTAAAAAGCAGAAGCCAAACAAACGCAGATTATTGTCAAGATGTTTTTTGAAATGAGATAATCAAAGCTTTTCCACTGAGATTCACTTCTTGGTCAATCGGTGGGCCGTCCCTGGCCAGCGACATGCAGACTGGGGCCATGTTTCTCTCACTCCCTAGACAGGGGTCTACCCCAAAGGATGAATGAAAGGCAAGCAGTTTCACACACACACATACAAAAATCATCAGAAATAAAAGTAATGAAAAATTTAAAGCCTGTTGATGCAAGTTTTCAAAGACTATCCTTGGAAAAAACACAGGACATTGGTGCCGGGGCTGCCTGGGGAGCAGTGGGGAGCAGAGTGACTCTCCACTGTCACACTCTTCAATACGTGCACCATAAATGTGATGGCAAAATAGGGAATGCCCCAAAGCAGCCAGTCCCATCAGACAGCTTTCAGGAAGAGGAATGTATTTTCATACATGCTGAGAGAATTACTTGTTTGCGACCTTGTATGGAAAGGTGTGCCAGTTTAGCCACGGATGGGCTAACTTGCTAGGCAGGGATTTTCAACCTTTTCCATCTCATGACACACATAAACTAATTACTAAAATTCTGCGGCACACCAAAAAATATATCTTTGTGCTGATCTGACAAAAAAAAATAGGTATAATTTTGATTCATTCATACAGCACAGCTATTGTGTTGGCTGTTGTCACTAACTAAATAGGAATTGCATGTTTTGTTTTCTTTTTTGTTAATCCTCACGGGAGGATATTTTTCCCATTGATTTTTAAGGAGAATGGAAGGGAGAGGAAGACAGAGAGAGAAACATGGATATGAGAGAGACACATTGATTGGTTGCCTCTCACGAGTCCCAACCAGGCCCAGGGATCGAGCCTGCAATCAAGGTACGTGACCTTGACCATAGTCAAACCCATGACCCTTCAACCCAAGGGCCAATGCTCATGCTCTAACCACTGAGCAACCAGCTAGGGCAGGTATTGCATGTTTTAAGAATTCTTGCGGCACACCAGTTGAAAATCGCTGTCCTACGGTAACATTGACTATATACCAGAAATCGCTGGTTTATCACAGCTATCGTGTCCAATTTGACAAGCCAGTAACCACACGAGTATATTTAGATTTAAAGATTAATTAAAATTAAATAAAACAAAAACTCAGTCCCTCAGTCACCCTAGCCACGTGTCTCTAGTCATCAATGTCCACATGTTGCTAGTGGCTACTGCACTGGACAGCACAGAACATAGAAAGTGCCAGTCAGTGCTAGATTTGAATGCTTGACGTTCAGTCCTAAATACACTGTAGTAAAACAAAAGATAATCAAGTTAAGCATGCTATACCCCAGCCTGCTTCCCAGCTGCCCCTTCCCATCCCACATGCACCTGGAACAAAAAGGTAACCCACATAATCTCTGTGCTACAGAGAAGACTAAGGAAGCACTGGATACACAATTTGACTTTGTCCATTCCTCATCACAGCAAACCGGAAACGTGGATTAAATAAAGGACCTGGGAACGGGTTCAAGTTAGGATGGTGAGCTTGAGAGCCCCACAGAGCAAGCTGCCTGTTCTTGCAGCAGGTATTTTAGTTTTACATGAGTCTGTTCAATTCCCTGTGTTATGTCTGAGCCTTTAGCACAGGGGTGTTGGCTGTGCACTCTGGGGAGGGCCAGTATCCGCTCTGGAGCCAGAACACTGGGTAGGTGTTGCCCCTACATACCCAGGCCTGGGGAGGACGGCAGGGGTTTGGGCAAGGTGAGGACAGGCAAGACTTACAAACACGGGAGGTAGAACAGTGGTCGCCAAAGGCTGGGAGAAATGGAGTGTGACTGCCCACGGGTTCCTTTTTCAAGTGATCAAATGTTGTGGAATTATATAGTGGTGATTACTGCATAAGGCTGCGAATATAGTGAAGGTATTAACCTGTATACTTAAAAAAAAAAAATGGACCTGGCACTTCACATGATGTTTTGAACAGGTATGGCAACTTCTGAGCACATTTCCAGGGATAATTAGTTTCATCCCATTTCTAGTAGGTCTAAGATGCTTTTGCTGGGAACTGAAGACCACGTTACAGATGCCATTTAAAAAACCACTCTTGGCTCAGCTGGCGTGGCTCAGTGGTTGAGCGTCAACCTAAGAACCAGGAAAAGTCACGGCTCAATTCCAGTCAGGGCACATGCCGGGATGTGGGCTCAATCCCCAGTGGGGGGCATGCAGGAGGCAGCCACTCAATGACTCTTTCTCATCATTGATGTTTCTACCTCTCTCCCTTCTTCTCTGAAATCAATAAAATATATTTAAAAGAACAACAACACAAAACACTCTTAAATACAAGAAGTTCTAGTTGACTTGAAGCCCGCAATTCCTCATTTATAGTCATTTCAGAAAGGGCTGCCTATCCACCTCAGCACCACCCACAACAAAGACTCCCGAGTCATTTTTCACTTCTAATTGAACACTCACTGAATTCTTTCCAAAACAACAGCAACTTGCTAACCAGCCCTACAGTCATAGCTCTGGTTTACCTGTGCCGCCCACAATGACATTCGATGTACTTGGAAGTAACAGACGTGCATTTAAAAAATTCTCTAACGCAGCCATCTTGCTAGTGTCTTTGAGATTTCACCAGATCACAGCACTGGTGACCCAAGACAAGGAGGATGGATGGTGAGGGAAAACGGACTGGAAGCATTTCAGAGCTGGAAGGGACCTCAGGGGGAGAGCGCAGGATAAACCAAAACCATGGCTGTGAAAGAAGATACAACAGTCAAAGCAGCTCTGCCAAGACGCACGAGGCAGCAAACAGGCTGCAGGGCAGCAGCCACTCTTGCTGGGCAGAGATGCTCAGTCCTTCCTCCTGAGAGTCCAATCGACATCCTCAGCAGGCCAATGTGAACGTTCAAAAAAGAAAGCACATCACCCCCACATAACCCTTTTCAACACTTGGTACCCATCACTAGACCTTATAATGTCAAAGTAAAAGAGCATCACCAAGTTCCCAGGTAGAAAGAGCAGCGTGGCATCTGGGCCATTCCCAACATTTCAGATGAGAGACATGCGTCATCGCTTCACCTCAGGCTCGGTCCAGGACTCCAGCTCAAGCATGAAAAACAGCCGCAGGATAAGAGATGCCGGTATAACATGACAGTGCTGACCAGGAAAGGCTACCATCAGGGCAGAAAAATTCAGATGAAAATGGTGATGACTGAAGGGGAAGAGAGGGAAGCAAGCGAGGAGGATAGAGGTAGAGAGGCAAGAAGTGGAAAGAGAAGACAATTTGAACAAGACAGGGTGGGCGT
Organism: Myotis davidii; assembly: GCF_000327345.1. Taxonomy (NCBI): domain Eukaryota; kingdom Metazoa; phylum Chordata; class Mammalia; order Chiroptera; family Vespertilionidae; genus Myotis; species Myotis davidii. Next base: position 963,176 of record NW_006290772.1, read on the forward strand.
GGGGATAGGAGTGAGTGCAAGGAGCCCGGCAAAAAGTAGAGGGCCAAAGGTAAGCCTCCCTCTGCGGCTCTGTGTCTGAGGCTACAAAGAGTAATAGCAAGAGTCTGCATGATGAGCAGCATCTAAGAAGTCTGAAGGGAAGTGAGGTACAAGAACAGGATTCCCCAACAGTGAGCCCTTTGAAAGCAAGAACAGTATCTTACTTTCCCATGCCCAAGGTTGGCACGAGGCCTCACACAGAGCAAGTGCTCAATGAGAGCTCAGAAACCAACAGAGCACAGAGCAGGGCCCTCCGCTGTGCCCCTTGCCCGCCCTAGTCCCTAGTGCAGCCGTGGGCAAACTACGACCCGCGGGCCGAATCCGGCCCATTTGAAATGAATAAAACTATTGAAAAAAAAGACCGTACCCTTTTATGTAATGATGTTTACTTTGAATTTATATTAGTTCACACAAACACTCCATCCATGCTTTTGTTCCGGCCCTCCGGTCCAGTTTAAGAACCCATTGTGGCCCTCGAGTCAAAAAGTTTGCCCACCCCTGCCCTAGTGCCTCCAACACAGAACCCACACTTCCCTCTCAACCCACTTCAGTGCCACAATCCTCCAGTTGCCTGGGCGTTACCTGGCTTCTCCTCTTTGGCATTTCCACTGCCATTTCCCCAGGCCAGCTCTGAGCCGCCACCAAGTAACACAATCTTAACTGCCTCTTCTATGGCCTCCCAAACCACCAACCCCAGCCACAACCCACCTTCCAGAGCTTGCATTTGAGGGAGGCAGCCATGTGGCCTTGGTCTGCCTCTTCCGGCTGCCTGCCTGTCCACCATACCCTCAGACAAGCTAGACCTGTGGTCGGCAAACTGCGGCTCGTGAGCCACATGCAGCTCTTTGGCCCCTTGAGTGTAGCTCTTCCTAAGCCTTAGGAATACCCTAATTAAGTTAGTAACAATGTACCTACCTATATAGTTTAAGTTTAAAAAATGTGGCTCTCAAAAGAAATTTCAATCATTGTACTGTTGATATTTGGCTCTGTTGACTAATGAGTTTGCTGACCACTGAGCTAGACTATGTGCCTCCCCCATCATACACCTCTGCATTGGCCTGGAAGGCCATCACCCATGCTCCCTCTTCCTGCCTGAAGAGGAGAAATTCAGCCCCACCTCTTGCTGAAGAAACTGAGGCACACGTGGAACTGCTTATTTCCCAGAGGCCTGGAGCCAAGGGAACATGGATTTCTACAGCACCGGTAAAGCACGTTCGAACACTGCTCCTTTTTGTCCTTATAGTATACTAGAGGCTCCATGCACAAAATTCGTGCACCGGTGGGGTCCCTCGGCCTGGCCTGTGGGGGTCAGGCTGAAACCAGCTCTCCGACATCCCCTGAGGGGTCCCGAATTGTGAGAGGGCACAGACCAGGCTGAGGGACACCACCAGTGCACAATCGGGGCTGGGGAGGAACTGTGGGAGGGCTCCAGGATATGTCCAGTCCATCTTGCCCAATCCCAACTGCGGCCAACCAGCCAGGGAGGGACCACAGGAGGACTCCAGGGTGTGTGCAGCCAATCTCACCCAGTCCCGATTGGCCAGACCCCAGCAGCAAGCTAACCTACCGGTCAGAGCATCTGCCCCCTGGTGGTCAGCGTGCATCATAGCAATGGGTCGAATGGTTGAACGAACAGCCAGACACTTAGCATATTAGGCTTTTATTATATAGGAATAGAGGCCAGGTGCATGAATTCGTGCACCAGTGGGGTCCCTCGGCCTGGCCTGTGCCCTCTCGCAATCTGGGACACCTCAGGGGAATGTCAGACTGTCTGTTTTGGCCGAATCCCCACAGGCCAGGCAGAGGGAACCCACTGGTACACGGAGGGTCTCCAATCTCTCCCTCTCTCTTCATATATATAAGGCTCAGGTCATATATATATGCCTAAATGACCATTACCACCAGATGACCAGAAGACCTGCTGGTAGCTATGATGCACATTGACCACCAGGGGGCAGATGCTCAATGCAAGAGCTGCCCCCTGGTGGTCAGTGCACTCCCACAGCCAACCTCCTATGGTACCCCTCCTCCCCCGCTGGCCAGCCCCAATCGGCCCAATCACGGGCCAAGCCGAGGGACCCCACCCGTGCACAAATTCGTGCACCGGGTCTCTAGTATGCATACAAGATCTTTGGTTAACCTCTTCCCACCCTCCCCCCCCCAAGATTCATCAGTCTGTTTCATGTTTCCATGCCTGTGCATTGAATGTCTGTCCCCTGGTGGTCAGTGCACATCATAGCTACTGGTGGAACGGTCGCTTAGGCAAATATATATATAGTTATAGTTATTATTCACATCTCAGAAATGGGGAAACTGAGATTCTAAAGCTCAAAAGCTCCGAAGTCACCAGGAAGCAGGAATCAAGTCTCTTGTTCCAAACCTGGGCCCACACAACAATGTGGTGGCTGCTGCCAGCGTCACTGCTGCGTCAGTATTTTTATTACGTACAGAGCTGTGGGAATCAGAGGGTTTTAGGTGGAGGGAAGTTGACTCCCACATCCAAGCTTCAATCTGTGATAGATAAGAAAGCCAAGAGGTGCAATGACTTGCCAAAAGCAAGTAAGTGGCAGGAGACAGGACTGTGGAGGATGTTTACCTCTAAAGACAAAACTGTGTGTCTTAATTTAGGTAAGACACAAGATGTAATGACAATCTGTCATATTATACAATGACTCATTGTCCTGAGCTTTCCTCTGCCGTTTGGCGAACTTCCTTCCAAGAGTTAGGAACATTAAAATCTCAAGTGACAGACCCACCAAACGCAAGGTATTCGATAATGCCTGGAGCCATTCTCAGCTAGAAAGATGACTCAAGTTCAGCTAATAAAAGTGTGTCTCCAGGCATGCCTGCCTCCCACTGTAGCACAGGAATGCTTCCTCATCCTCTTCCTCCATCATCTTCCTCCATGGTATGAGAGGGCAACTGCTCCGTCCCCACACATCGACCTCAGGTCACAAAACACCATGGTTGTGAGGCAGGAGGCAAAAATGCCAAGATCTCCCACAGATGCCTCTCAAAACATGTGCCGTTCGTGTCAGAGGCTGGAATGGCCAGGTTTGCATAGAGAATGCACATGTGACTGAGGGACACTCTCTCTACCAAGGTCACACAAAGAAAATGTGCCAGCCAATCCCCAGTAAGAGTGTCACCTCAACAGATGAATTCCAAGCTGCCCCATCTGTCTTCAGAAAGCTGCCCACATGCAGGTGTTCGAGAACCCCTTCCAACCACTCGCCATGCAGTCGCTGAGAGCCAGCGCAGATTTCCAGCCAGGCGGTCAGAGCCCCTGTCCAGGGTCCCTGGCCTCTATGACACCCTTTTCTGTGATCTGAAGATGACCTGGAGCCTGGTGGTCCCAGGACATGTCCCAGTCACCTCTGCATCCCTGGTGTCTCCACATCATCTCGCCATCCTCAGCACTCCACAAGGCTCAGTATCCTCAACACTAGGACCAGCGCTGGCCTCTCTCGAAGACTCTCCTCCTCCTCCCACAAATGTTTCAGAAAAACACAACTGAAACCCCACTTTTTGTTATTGTTGTTAATCCTCACCCAAGGACATTTTTCCCATTGATATTTAGAGTAGAAGGGAGGAAGGTAGTGGGGGAGGGAGCGAAACATTGATGTGAGAGAGACACATTGATCGGCTGCCTCCTGCATGCACCTTGACCAGGGCTGCAGTTGGAACCTGCAACCTAGGTACATGCCCTTGACTGAGACTCAAACCCTCAAACCTTCCATGTGCTGGCTCTAACCACTGAGAAACACAGGCTAGGTGAAACCCCAGTTTTTATTAAAACATATGCCCTCTTCTTTAAATAATGTGAAGATTTCTAATGGTAATAGCCCACCCAAACTACTAACACCAGGGAATGTCTTTTTTTGGGCATTTCTCAGACTGTTCTTCAATGCTAAGAATACTGCAGTTACTTGATGTGATAAAATGCTTCTATGCAGCACCACCGTCTATATATGACAAAGCGATTTTTTTTACATTTGTGACTCTACTATCTGAAAGCATTCCTATTATCTTTATATTATCATGGAATCTAAAAGACACACCTGCGGTCAGAGAAAGACAAGTATCACATGATCTCACCATATGCGGAACCTAATGAACAAAATAGATCTAGAGACATGGAAGCATGAAAGGGATGTTGGCAGTGTGTGTGTGTGTGTGTGTGTGTGTGTG
>NW_006290772.1:967473-967817 GCF_000327345.1 Myotis davidii
AACTAATTAAATTTAAAAGTTTTAAAATAAAAAAGACACACCTGTACCACATCAAATAAAAATCCTCAAGTATATTTGGTTGGCAAAGGATAATTCGAAAAACAGACACCACAGAAATGACATTAGTTTTGACATTAAAAGTCAATGAGCGCCCTGGCCAGTTTGGATCAGTGGTTAGAGCATCCACCTACGGACGGAAGGGTCGAGAGTTTGATTCCTAGTCAAGAGCATGTACCTCGGTTGCAGGTTCCCCAATCCCAGTAGGGGCACATGCGGGAGGCGACCAATCAATGTGTCTCTCTCACGTTGATGTTTCGCTCTCCCCTTCCTGCCTCCCTTCCATC
>NW_006290772.1:967909-972412 GCF_000327345.1 Myotis davidii
TGAGGATTTAAAAAGTCAATGAGGTATTAGTTTTGATGTCAAAAGTTAAAAGAAAATTTAGCTTAGCCTTCAAACCAATATTCAAACGTTACCTCATCTACTCACCTATACTATCTAGCCATATCTTTCACATGAAGCAAATGCAACCTGTACTACCCTGAACTCAGTAATTTACTAAGAACCTCTGGTTTATGAATACTTTCCCCTGTCCTGAACAGCTCCATCTTTAAAGTGGCCTGAACCACACAGAGGTCTCCTGACCTACTGTGCACAGGGAGTCTATGTCACACCACAGGGCCATGTGTTGGGGTTATTTACTGTCTTCCACTGTATGCAGCCATCATAGGGGATGGTGCCACTGTGTGCTAGAAAGAAAGACTCAGGAGAATGTCTTCTCTTCCTCCTCCTCTTCTCCCAACAAAGTCTGACACCTTTCAGCAAAACTTGACATTACTGCTCAGGTGGCCATGATGGCTCCATGCAGTCGTCATTGCACATGACTTTATTAAACCTCATTTACTGATTCAAACCAGGAAGACCAAAGTGCTCTTGTGACCACCTGACGTGTCTTCCTCCGCACAGAGTAGGGAGGGCAGGAACTTCGAACTCCACCCAGCTGCCTGGGGCCTGGCCCCAGTGCTTTGATAAGGGGACAGTGACAGTGATGACAGTGCAGACAAGAGGTGGAGCTGCACAGGCACAACGGGCAGCTCCACACCTGGAGGAGGAGTATGCACTCGGACCACTCCCTGCCCGGTGCTCTCCCACAGCCAAGGCTGAGCAGAGCCCGCCAGACAGAGCTACCTTGATTTCAGGCAATCTACCGTTCACAACACTCTCCTGAGAACACAAACAGGACAAAGCCATTCTGCACAGTGAGTGTTAGGTGAACACACCTTCAAGCCACTATCTCACCAACCCATTCTGAAGTAAGGAACCTAAGGTTCGGGCATGTTGGGCCACGTTTCCTTTGCCGCAGAGCTGGACCAGCCATGCGGCAGCTCTACGGGGAGAAGGTGAGTCTCCTGCCTGCTGGGTCAAACTTCTTTCTCATGTGGTTTGTCTCTCAAGGTTGACCAAATGAGAGTGAGATATTTCATGAGACTTTTTTTGTTGTTGTTGTTAATTCTCACTAAAGAATATTTTTCCATTGATTTTTAGACAGAGTAAAAGGGGAGAGAGATGGAGAGGAACATCGATGTGAGGGAAGCACATCGAATGGCTGCCTCCGCATGTGCCCCAACTAAGGCCAGGGATCAAGCCTGCAACCGAGGTACGTGCCAGGACCAGAATCAAACCCGGGACTCTTCAGTCTGAGGGCTGATGCTCTATCCACTGAGCCAAACTGGCTAGGGTAACATCTTTTAAAGACACCTAGAAGCTGCAGGCAGCTCACAGATTATGCAAAATGTTAAGTAAATTCTGTACAGTGACGTAATGATTCCTAAGCACAAGCACAGTAAAGCCAGCTGACGTAGCCCAATTGTGGAGACGGTAGGTCCTGTGACTAGCTCCCCTGACAAGTGAAACCAAAGTTGGGGAGATACGTGAGGGGGACAAGGATGAGAGGGCACACACACAATGAAAACAGAGGGCTCTATCCCACCTCAGGCACCCCCTCAGCCCAACTGTCTGACAGGGCAGTAGCTTGGGGGAATTCCTGGGACCTATACCAGCCATCACTGCAGAGGGCCTCCCTCTCCCCCGGCCGCCTGCTCAGCCTCCGCCTAAAGCCCCGGATCCCAAAGCCAGGCACCTTTCCCAAAGACAAGCACTGGGAGCTCAGTAAGCACGGCCTTGCGGGACCCCGTTGCGAGGCCTGGTTGTGGTGTTTGCTGTGCCGAGCCAGGCACTGGTATTATCCCCTTTATAGACAAAGAAATTGAGATGTACTAGTTCATTCAGAGTTGAACTGCCAAACAGGGAAGGGGATGGGGACCTCTGTCTCCTGGACCATGTTCTCACGGATCTGTGAATTCTGGTTTCCAGTCTCAAACGCATTCTCGGGTCACTGTGGGCAGCAGGGTAGGGCTGCGGGAACATTTGTTTTGGCATCAAGCAGAGCCACTGGTTTCTCATCTGCAGCTTACCTTCTGTTTAGGTTAAGCACGTTATTTAAACAACAAACTTCAGTTTCTGCACCTACTTAAAAGTAAACTGAGATGCAAGATGCCTGGCACATAGACCCTAAGTCTTAGCCACTTTCTCTTTATCAATTCAAAAAGAATTCAAAATTATACTAGAAAAATTTATTTTTCATTGAAGTTGACAAGAGTTTTTATAAAGAAAACATAGTTGTGTGGACAGAAGCAAAACAAGGAGGACTTCCCTCTCACCAGTGTTCTCCGATCTCACTGCAAAGTTCTCAACGACTGATACGGCAAGAGCAGTAAGTCATCAACCAAAGGGGCCTCCAAGGACTAGACTGTGATTATTTCTTAAGCGTAACAGGAATTAAATTTTTCTGACGAGAAATACAAGAAAAATGCCGGTACAGGAAGTTCTCACTTAGTATCGTTGATACATTTCGTGACTTTAAGTGAAATTTTACCATAGTCTTATTGATGTAAACAAGAGTCAGGCTCCTAGGGCATCTCACCACCATTTTAACAAGGACAGAATTCAAGGGCCTTCTACACTGTTCATTTCCTTAATGATCCATGCTCACCACCCCAAGTGGAGATTTCCATATTCCGTAAGATAAATGCTACTCTAAGAATGGTTTTCAAAGGTTAGCAGCATATTGTCACATGACCATCTTTTCTGGCTGTTAATGGAGGCCAGGGAGCAGGGCTTGCCCTGAGGCATAGGAGGGGATGTCCTGAGGCCTGGGTGTGGAGAAGTGAAGTGGATCCAAAGGCAAGAGGGGCTAAAGGCCAGATGCTGGCTGAGTTCTGTGAAGAAAAGGAGATACACTTCCTACTCCTCTCCTAAAAGACACCATTATATATAGCTTAGTTTTATTATTTATTTAAAGAAACATTTGCTTGCTATCGTAGGAAAACACGTAAGTTACAAGCAGCACAAATTCTAACAAATTCCCATTTTACTAATGAAAAGTCGATTGCTGCTCCAAGCCACACACTGGGGACAGGAACTAAAAACAGAAGCACCAAGGACTTGATTCAAGGCTAATCCAGGAAACCTTTTTGCAAGTCACACCCAACTATGCAAGTGATAGCGAACTTCCCCTAATTACCCGACTGCAAGAAATATGACCAACCACTCCAGTTTTAGCATCTCACATAAAGGTAGTTATCGACCGGGGGACCAGGCTTTCACACCAGCGCCTCATCTCATCTTCGCAGCCAGACTCTGAGAGAATGGAGCCCTCGCTGCTGTTCCTCATTTCACAGGTGAGGACACCTCCCTGATGGAAAAGCAGATTCAAGAGGTCAAGTGAGCAGACCACGGTCAGAGGGCCAGGGTGACAGGCATCGAGCTCTGACTGGACTCCAGATTCAGGGAGACCGAAGCCACAAACTCTTGAAGGCACGCAAGGAGCTTAACTCAGACACACCTGTAACTAGGAATGAAAAACTATTTTTTACGAAATAAATGATGTTAGTAGAACAACTTAATGTCTTCCTAACCAATCAACAACTATCACACCCAAAATAAATTTATGAGGCAAGTTTTAGTTTCTGAAATGTACTAAACTACCTTATACCCACGTCTTTAAGAAAGAATACTTACATCAAAATTCTTTACCAAGAAATGAGTAAGGCCATGATTTCAGCTGAGAATGAGATAGAAAGAGCAAGTTTAACGACACACATTTGGGTTCTCTGTTAGCTTCCAAAACATTTCCTTTTTAAAACTATCAGGACCAGCTAATAAATTTGAAGGACCCTTCGCCAAGGAGCTAAGTGGAAGTTTTTTCCTTGCAAAACTCACTGGAAATTTACATTATATTTGCTATCAACGCAAGTGCTACAAATCTGGCCTGGAACAAAAGGGATATTAAGAGCAATTCACTTGTACCACTGAGGGAAAGCAGAATGCTGAAACAGAAAAGGGTAAAAGAAGAAAATCATGGAGAACCAGCACTTCAGAAACAAAACCGAGGACGCGGGGTTTTCTTCTTATTTTAGTAGAGACCCTCCTAAAGCTGAAATCTTCTCAATCGCCTCAGAATACCTTGACAGACACTGTAGGCTGTTGTTCTTTTAAATCCGGCCACCAATGTTTTCACTACCTCCTACCCCAGGGGGGAGTCTTTCCATGGCACCGAAACTCAAAGCACGTAAAAGTCATCGTCTTGATGCCCTTAATAACTTTTGAGCCGAGAATACTTGAAGTAGAGGATCAAGTGCCCAAGTCAGATCCTGGAATATTTTGGGCTTCTTATCAACCTTTCCCCAAATAAGTTTCAAAAGCCCGTTCCTTTGTTGTGTTTCCACCATCTGACAACTGGCAAAGATACTGCAGATTTTCTCTCTCCATTTCTAAACTACCGTCTGCTGCACGAAATAGCCTCCATCGTCAATGATCCTTTGGGGG
>NW_006290772.1:973035-982056 GCF_000327345.1 Myotis davidii
TCTCTGAGCATTGATTTTCTATTTCCCTCTCCTCCTCCCTTGTCTGTGGAATCAATAAAAACATGTTTTTTTAAAGTACACCAGTTGGTTCCTGAATGAACTCAGCCTTCACTCTAAGCATTTGAACATATAGGAACCTATGACTGGAAGGTCTTATCACATATGATCCCACTGTTTGCCAAAAACACGGATCATTTCACACAATCTTAGACATGTACTTAGAGTTCTGGGCTTGGTGTCTCATCAAGGTCCCCAGATACCCCGAAGTTGGCCCTGGAGCGGGAGCGAGGAGCCGGGATCCACCCCGGCAGGGGAGAGGTGCCGGCTCGCCAGTGTGCACAGGGAACTCCATAGTGGCCCGGCGGCCCGTCCGCCTGCTTATTTTTAAACAGACATAAAGAATAATAAGCTCGGGGTTTCTGGGAATCATGCTTCCCAGGGTGGGAGATGTGTGCTGCTGCGGGGATTTAGGAATTTAAAATGGTGTTGTTGTTTTTTTGCAACAAAGAAGCCTGTTGCATGGAACACGTTGGAGCCACCCGTGAAAGGGATGGCACGGTATGTCCAGGTCCAAATGCAAGAATGGGTGGAAGACAATGGTGTGAAAACTCTTGGCAACCATTAATGAAATTCTTGCATTAACGTTGTTACCCACTGCTGTGTGAAATGTCCACAACAATAAAATGCGATGGCTCTAAAAAAGCAACCCAGAAGACAGACACACTCAAAAATACACGGAGAGAATCTGGTCCCTACAACCATTATAAGCTGGGAAATAATGTGTACTTGCGATGAAGCAAGAAAGATAATCAGATTCCTCAACAGGTGTCGATGCTATGCCCAAACTGTGTTAGACAAACGGAACACAACTGCTAAGGACAGGAACATTCTCCATTTAAAAGGAAAACAAGAACAAGGCATCGAGGTGAACAACAAAATACAGGAACAGGGGCAAGGACCTCTGAGGGCAAGGTTTGGAAATGAGTAAAAATCAGAGTAATACCTACTACTGCTCTGATGTCTTCTGTCACAGAGTGATCTCTAAACAGCTTTCATCTGTTGTAACTGATCTTATAAATCATTTGAATTCTTGCTGGTTCAAAACAACAACAACACGCAACACAAAACACCCTGCCAACGAACAGAACTACACAAGACAAACAGCCAAACTTAAAGCATTTCATTGTACAGGGCTTCTCAGTATTCATTTCTCAACCCATCTATTTATACTTAAGGAATCTGAACGTATCTAGAAGGGCCTTTCCCTGGTGTATAATGTGGAGAATCCTACTTCCCAGGGGCCTTTCATCCCAAAGCCACCCACAGTCAACCCAGGGCTCAGGCACGGCAGAGACCAACCACAACAGAATAAGCTTGCCTGTTGGCCAGGTTGAATGTTAGACACTACACTGAACACAGAAGGACAGGGCGCTTTTCAGGATTTAAAGGATACTGACACATTCCTGAGGTTTCCCCTACGGCTAAAGGAAAAACAGGAGGATGATAACCTTTAAAGGAAAACCTCCATTACTTCCTGAACGTGCACAGAGATGGAATGGCCTCAAGCCCAATCTAAGCTCGACGCCTTTTGTCACGTTTCTGGAAGGAAAAAGCAAAGCCCTCCTTTCTCCAGCCGATTTCTGGCTGCACACAAAGCGCACCGTCAAGGCTACACTTCTCGATCCGGACTCCCCGGAGTCGCTCCGACAAAGCACCGCGTGCGTAACTACGGCGGCAAGGGAGCAGGCCGCTCCTCCGCAGCCCCCACCTAAGCAGGGAGCCCGGTATCGCCATGACAGCCGGTCGAGGCGGCCTACCCCTTTCGAGCCCCAGCCTCCGGTCACCTTGTTCATCAATGCCCCGCAGCAGCCTGGCTTCCCGGGCCCTCCGGGAGCCTCCCGGGTGCCCGTAGATCCGGCCGGGCCGGGCAGCCCCGGGCCCCGAATGCAGCAAGACCGCTACGCCGGGATGGTGCACCCGCTTCGGAAACAGTCGACCAGCAACGCCTGCCCCGGCACGTCCTCTCCGCGGCCGGGGTGCGGCTGACTGGGCTGCGGGAGCCAAGGCTACCGCCGCTCAGCCTCCCTTAGACCCGGCCAGCCGCGCACAGCAGCAGTTCCGGCTACGGCGGCCGAAGGAGACCGCAAGGGCGGAGCGCGGGGCGGGACAAAGGCGGCGGGCGCTCGGGGAGAGGAGGGGCGAAGCGCGCGGAGACGAGCACGTCCGAAGTTTTCAGCGAGCGCGCCCCCCCTAAGGGCGCTTCCATTGGCCATCTGTGGCGCGCTTGCTTGCACGCACGACGCTAGGCGGGGGCGAGAGGGTGTTGTCTGCGACGCGGGTAATGTTGTGACGCCGTCTTGCGGCTTTGCAGGCTGGTGCGTCTCCTCGGATTGGTCGGGCGACAGCCAATAGAATCAGTGCCTGGCTGTGATTGGTTAAGGCCGTATGACGGATGCGTGAGAAGAAAACGCCGCCTCAGCGCCGAGAGTTGAATCCCGCGCGAAAGAAGTGTGGAAGTGCAACCGAGGCGGATAAATACACCCTTTATTGGGTTGGGTGTGTGCTTTTTAACTTTTTTTGGCAAACACATAGTGCTGGGCACTTAGGCCCTTTTTCTTCATTAGGGAAATAAAGGAGTGTTTTTAAAATTCTAGTGTTTATGGGTGGGATAAGAGTAATGTTGAAGGATAAACTTGTAGGGAGTAGTAAATAAGCCAGAGGTCAAATGCACAGTATAATAAATACACACAATAATGTACTACAATTAGTAATGTGATAAATAAGCTATGTGAGCAATCATATTACAATATCTAAGTGCATTGAAACAACATCGCTATATACCTTAAATTTACACAAATTTATTCCTTAAAAATTCTGGGGTGGTGGCGGAGATGGAGGGAGATATAGAGGGGTAAATTGTGGTGAAGTGAGACTTGGGTAGTGAACACACAATAGAGTGCACAGATGTGTTGTAGAATTGTGCACCTGAACTCTGTATAGTTTTGTTAACCAGTGCCACCCCAATATATTCAATAAAAATGGAAAAATAAAAAATGTTCATAAGGCACCTACGTAGACACACAAAAATATTCTGTATATGAAAGTGGGTTTTAAAAAAATATAAACTTCGGAGTCTTCCTTGGAGACGCTTATCCCATCTCATCCAGTGGTATCTACACTTTTTCTTTTCATTTGTTTAAAATTTCTTTTTGCCCTAGTGACTATTTTTTTTAATGACGACATTGCTTTGTTTTTCAAACCATAAGGTCAGAGCGCAGTTGTTAATACCTTTGGGGATGCAGTCTGTCTCCATGAATCAGGTTCGTTTCTAATGGGATGAACCCGTATCCTTGGCTAACATTTTCTCGCCAAAGGCTTCCATTTGCTCCCAAGGCATTGAATGCACGTGATAAATTAGTAACTTCAAGGAAGTATGTCGAGTCAATTGGCTTTTCTCAGGAATACTTTTGAACCACCTCTTAAGATCAGACAAAGCAGAACCTAGAAACGGTCTGGGGTCCAGAAGACCCAGCAATAAGACTAACAAGAGAGCGCTCTTTTTTTAAAAAAATATACTTTATTGATTTTTTTACAGAGAGGAAGGGAGAGAGATAGAGAGTTAGAAACATCAATGAGAGAGAAACATCGATCAGCTGCCTCCTGCACATCCCCCACTGGGGAAGTGCCTGCAACCCAGGTACATGCCCTTGACCGGAATCGAACCTGGGACCTTTCAGTCCGTAGGCCGACGCTCCATCCACTGAGCCAAACCGGTTTCGGCAAGAGAGCGCTCTTAAAGAAGATGGCGTTCCGTTTCTCCCCCACAGTCTGTTGCCTTCCTCCACCTTCTGACAAACCTAAGCGGTTGAAAAGGTGTAACTACAGGAGCGAATCCCAACAGGTTTGCATCGCCATCACCCCTAGAAGAATTTCGCCAGCTCCCTTCTCTGCGCAGGATGGCATACCCTGGCCTCTTGGCCCCACTTTGCGAGCTAGCGTTGTTGATTCCCGACCGTGGCTGGGATGGGGGGAAACTGCCCGGTAAGACCGTGGAGCTCGCCGCCCGCGGAAACCTGCTTGGCAATCTAACCCTCCGCACGAACGTTCCCGATTATCTTCGGTTCTTTCCGGCCTCTCGTGGCGCTTCGGGCGCCCTCGGCCTCCTAGTCACTCACTTCGGCTGTTTCCGCGTTCCGCGAGCAGCCGTAGTCCTAGCAACGCGCGGCGGCGCCGGGGCCGAGAGAGGTGAGAGCGGTCCGAGGGAGCTGGGGTCGGGGAAGTGAGGGATCAGGAGGCGGGAGCCCCGAGGCGGGCGACGAAGAAGCGGGACCGGGGACGGACTCGGGTGGTGTCGGGGGTGCGGGGCCGGGAGGAGGGCGACGACCAGGCGAGCCAGTCGGGTCCATCGCCATCCCAAGTTGTTTTCGTCCGGAAATCCGGTCTCCGCGGATCTCCCGCGGCCCCAGGCTAGGGGCTTATGGCCTCCTCAGTCGTAGTCCGGGTTCTATTGAGGGTCGCGTGGCCGTGCGATCCCCGGGGAGCTGACCGGGTGGGTTGGTGGCGGACGCTGGCAGAGTACTTGTGTCCGCGGGCAGGGAGAGAATAAGAAGTACCTTTCTGGGCGAACGGTCCCAGCCAGGGAAGGCTCTCCTTCGTATTCCCAAGATACAGTTCTGACCCTGCATGTCCCCAAGCCTGCGGGCTGTGGCCTAGAGGCTGGGAGTTTGTGAAGGGGCACTAATATCTACCCCCCACACTCGTCCACTCAGCTCTATTTCCCCAAGTTCCTTCAGGTTCTCTCCTGCAGCATCTCCAAGCAGTAAAGTAATTTACATTAACCTTAATACCACGAACCCCTCCCTTGAATGAGCTTAACATATTCTTTCCCAAAAGTTGGTTTGATGGAGGTGGTCGAGATGTTGGACGGCTGGAACCTAGAGGAGTTCATTGATTAGAACTAATGGAATTTTTTCTTTCCCCCAAAGTGTATATATATTTACCAAATGCTTTTAATGTTCTAGTGACCCTGAGTTTGTTTTAAGGAAAAGTTCACTTGTTTTTGAACTGGTGCAATTAATAGACGTCATGGGCAATGATTTTATTATTACTCATTTCTCCTTGTGTTTACTCTGGTAACTTGTAATTATGCAGATGATACTGTAGGAAAATGTTAAAGTGCATTTATGCATTGTATAAATGGACTCACTCAGTCTGGCCTGTAAACCAATTTTTACAGCTAACACAACATCAAAGACATCTTTCTTTGCTAATAAATATCTTCATCAGGGATTCACTTATTGGGGGCCTATTCTGTGCAAGGCACTGTTCTAGGGCCTGGTGCTGCTCCAGCAGCCTCCCACTCTGTGGGATAGATACCTGGCAGGGAGTGGAGGATGGTTGACCAAATACACATTTATAATAAAGTCTAAGTACAGCGATGGAGTACAGGGTTCTGCCAGGCCAGCATGGCTCAGTGGTTGGCGTGGACCTATGAACCAGGAGGTCACAGTTTGATTCCCTGTCAGGGCACAGGCCAGAGTTGCAGGCTTGATCCTCAGTAGGGGGCGTGCAGGAGGTAGCCAGCCAATGATTCTCATCATTGATGTTTCTCTCTCTCTCTCTCCCCCTCTCCCTTCCTCTCTGAAATCAATAAAAATATACTTTAAAAGAGAAGTACCGGGTTTTATGGGGACACTAGAAATCAAGACGGAGAGCTCCCTGGAGGAAGAGAGGCTTCCTGAGTACCCAGAGGAGGAGTGTCAGGGAGAGAGTCCCTGGGAAAGCCACGGGCAGGAGGGAACGAGTAATGTAAAGATCTGTTTGCATACATACTTACTACAAAGTGATTTGGAAATAAAAACTATTTCAAATCTGAGGAAATCAGGTTTAAATTTTTCAAGTGCTATTATAATTCTTTCTCCATCATTACAACAAATTAACATTTCACATTTTGCAGAGGAATATTTTCACAAAGTAAATTTGTTAAGCATGAATAGGAATTTCCCATAGTCCAGAATTTAGACACTTGGCTGGCTGCAACATATTAAAACTCACTTTAAAGGGTTTCCTTTGCTATATTAAATCACCAGGTATTTATCTGGTGTATTTTCATTTTTAATAGCTTTGTTTGAAGGTTTGCATAAGGACTGGACTCAAAGAAATCAGAGCCCCGACCAGTATAGATGTCCTTAGTGATGTGTGTGTGCGGGAGACCCCTGCACCTGCCCCTTCTCCTGACTCCAATCCCCCCAGCCCAGTGGTCGGCAAACTCATTAGTCAACAGAGCCAAATAGCAACAGTACAACGATTGAAATTTCTCTTGAGAGCCTAATTTTTTAAACTTACACTATATAGGTAGGTACATTGTTATTAACTTAATTAGGGTACTCCTAAGGCTTAGGAAGAGCCACACCCAAGGGGCCAAAGAGCCACATGTGGCTCGCAAGCCGCAATTTGCCCACCACGGCACCCACAGCTCCTCCAACCAGTGCCTGGCTGCTCCCTCAGGAGCCCTGAAGAAGTGCTCAGCAGTTTGTGATGGTGAGAGCACAACCTCGAAAATGTTGCCTTTGTTTAGTTTTCAGGGTCCATATTCATAACAAAAAGGTAAACGTTTGAAATGTGACGGTTCATTTATACCCATATGCTTTCCAACTTCTTAATGAAGGGGTTTCCTTCTCTGGATCCAAACTGAGCTTTTGCGGCTTCCTCGGATGCAACTGTGGCTTTACTAAAAGCACATGTCATAGTCCATCCCCTGTAATGATAGACTGACAGCATTTTGCAGGTGTTGAATACTTATTGTGCATAATTTTTTGTTGTGGTTAAATATGCACAATGTAAAACTTAACCCTTTTTAAGTATACAGTTCAGTGGCATGAAGTGCCTTCACGTTGTCGTACAACCATCACCACCATCATCTCCAGAACTTTTTTCCATCTTCCCAAACTGAAACCCTGTACACATTAAACAGCTGCCCCCTTCCACCTCAGCCCCAGCCCCAGTCCCAGCGGGCCCTGGCACCCACCAACCCACTTTCTGTCTCTGAATTTGACTACTCTAGGTACCTCCTGTAAGTGGAATCATACATTGTTTGCTCTTTTGTGTGTGGCTTATTTCACTCAGCTTAATGTCTTCTAGGTTCTTGCATGTTTTAATGTGTCATAATTTCATTCCTTTTTAAGGCTGGATGATACTCCATTGAAAACGGAATTTGTGTAATCATTCATCTGTTGATAGGCATTTGGCTTGTTTCCCTCTCTTGGCTACTGTGAAAAATGCTGCTATGAATATTTATGTACAAATATCTGTTCAAGTCCCTGCTTTTCTCAATTATTTGTGTATATAAATAATATCATATAAACTGGAATTACCTAATCATATGGTAAGTCCGTGTTTAATGTTTAAGGAACCACCATACTGTTTTCCATCGTGACTGCACTATTTTACATCCCACCAGCAATGCAACCGGGTTCCAATTTCTCCACATCCCCACCAACACTTCTCTTTTTTTAAACATATTTTATTGATTTTTTTACAGAGAGGAAGAGAGAGGGATAGAGAGTTAGAAACATCAATCAGCTGCTTCCTGCACACCTCCCACTGGGAATGTGCCCACAACCAAGGTACATGCCCTTGACCGGAATCGAACCCGCAGGCCAGTGCTCAGTCCACTGAGCCAAACCGGTTAGGGCCCCACCAGCACTTATTTTCTATTTTTTTGGATAATAGCCATCTTAATGAGTATGAAGTTGAATAAGTTTAAGTGATAGCAAACCACTCTACACATAGTCTCTTCTCCACTAATTAGCTTCCCCAAACTGACTCTGTGGTATGAAAAATTGGGCAGAAGTCTGACTATCATTTCATTTCTTTTTTAAAAAATGTGTATTTTATTGATTTTTTTATAGCGAGGAAGGGAGAGGGATAGAGAGTTAGAAACATTGATCTGCTGCCTCCTGCACACCCCCTACTGGGGATGTGCCTGCAACCAAGGTACATGCCCTTGACTTGAATCGAACCTGGGACCCTTCAGTCTGCAGGCCGACGCTCTATCCACTGAGCCAAACCGGTTAGGGGTATCATTTCATTTCATTCACCATTCTAGCCCTCCCTCAAAGGCACAGTATGCACATCTTTTCCAAGTAAGAGAGGAGGGAGGGAGGGGTTGAGTTCCTGTAACTATTGAAGTTCAGCTTCTCTGCAGTTGCTGTGGGTTTGTTCTTGACACTCTAACAAAGGAATCCTTTTGCCTTCTACCACCTGAGAGTCGGAGGTGAAGACTGCCTTGGTTTTTCAAGCTTTATCAGAAATTGAATACTAGGTTTTTCTATACATTTCTCTTTTGTGAAGCAGTTTGCTTTTATTTGACTTGAAAATTTTGCTAAAGGGGGACTATAGAAATAGAAATTATCTGCATTATGATCGGAATACAAACGATCAAGGATTACATGTCCAGGCAGCAGGGCTTTTCTTTGCTGTTCTGATGGCAAGAAGTTTTACTGCTTTCCATTACCCTCTGGATCATTGCGGTTCCAGCCCCTTGCTTCTCATTGTATTTTTGTTTTTCCTGTTAGAGATCTCTTCCACATAAAATCTCCTGAATCGGTGTGAAGGGACATTTATAAGTTACTGAGTGTCTTGTGTGTGATAGTTCCATGATGCTTTTCTTTCCTGATTCTGTACACAGTCATTTTGTAAAAAAAAACAAAAAAACACCCCACAGGACTTGGTTGTTTCTCCCCTGCAGGTTTCAGCCCTGACTAGGTCTGAGTTTCATCATGGCCCTCTATTTTGACCACCGGATAGAAGCCCCAGACTCGGCTGGATCTCCTTCCCACATCAGCTGGCACCCTGTCCATCCATTCCTGGCAGTGGCCTCTGTCGGCACAGCCTCAAGAGGCAGCGTGGATATATACTTGGAGCAAGTAAGTACTGGAAGCAATGATTATGACTTCAGTAGCTTCTGGCTCTTGTCTCTTTTTTGGTGAGAGAGGGAAGGGAGGGGAGGGGAGGGGAAGG
>NW_006290772.1:982144-987431 GCF_000327345.1 Myotis davidii
GGGAAGGGGTATATGTGTTATGGTTTGGGTTGTAGGTGGATGGGTTAGGGAGTGTAGGGTATGTTGTGGGGGGGAGTATGGGATATAATGTGTGTGTGTGTGTGTGTGTGTGTGTGTATTCTCACTGAGGTCCTAACTCCCAGTATTATTATTTTACCTCTGCAGGTTAGGTTTGGGGACAGATTTAGGAATGTTTAAGATAGAATTAACAGTCCATTCACAGTCACCAACCAGATATGGCCTCTCAGCCTTGTCTCTCATCCTGATCCAATCTCCCTTTGGCTCGAGTTACCTATTTAAAACAATTAGCTGCCATAACAAATGACTGCAAACTGGGTGGCTTAAAACAACAGAAATGTACTACTTACCAGTTCTGGAGGCCAGACGTCTGACATGAGGGGCCGGCCAGGCCTCACCCTCTCTGAAGGCTCCCGGGGAGGATCTGTTGCATGGTTTGTCTTTGCTTCTGGTTCCCAGCAGTCCTTGGTGCTCCTGTGTTTGTGCCTGCACCGCGCCAGCCTCTTCCTCCCTCGTCACAGGGCTGCCTCCTCTGGGTGTCTCCTCTTCTATTAAGGACACAGCCATATTGGACTAAGGCCCATCCTAATGACCTCATCTTAACTTAATCATCTGCAAAGACCCTATTTCAAATAAGGTCATATCACAGGTACCAGTGTTTAGGACGTTAACATAGCTTTTTAGGAATTACCACAATTCAATCCATTGCAAAAATTTTCGAGATGCTCTTCAGATTTTCATTGTGTCCCCCCCCCCCAAATTCTCAGTGCACAACGCACCACAGACTTCACCAAGGAAATCAGATTTCCCTTCCCACTCACTTCTCAGCCCTCTGTAGTCTCGTTGTCGTCCCAGATGCTTCGCCCAAGCAGCTGGAGTCACCAGCAGTGTCTGTGACACGCCCTTGTGTTTTGGGTTCTTACCTGATGCCCCTTCTCTGTGCTGCTCCCGCGCTTGTGACGTTCTCTGGGAAACCCGCCATGGAGCTGGCAGGGGCTTTCCCCTCCCTGCCTCCTGGACCCAGCCTTCCTCTCCTTCCAAGCCCCGGACTGCTGTAGGCATGTCCTGAACTTGTCGAGGTCTCTTCCCCCTCTGTTTCCTCCTCTGACTGTGACCTGTCATTGTCTATCGATGAACAGTAAAGAAACCTATCTCCAGCCCACAAGTCCCCCCTGAGCTGCAGAATTAGGAATCCAGCTGCCAGAGGACACCTGGGTGTTTGACACAGGCCTCAAACTTCACAAGTCCAGACTGAACTGAACCTCGCCCCCCTGCCCCCTGCCCCACACTTTCCTTCAAAGGCTGAGTGGTTTCCATCCTAATGCCCAGGACAGGGGCCTGGGGATGGTAGTGTCACCCTCCACCGCGGCAAACTAGCACCTGTGTCCTGCAGCAGCTGTGTCCTGGAGGTCCTCCCCACCCCCACACAGGGCAGAGCCATCTTTAGGAATCATAGCTGGAGCCACCCGCTACCCCCACCTTCCCCGCCCCTGCCTTGCTCTTTGGGTGAGGACGGAAGTCGCTGATGTGGCCCCCAGGGCCCCCAAGACCTGGCTCTCCTGCCTCACAGGGTGCTCCTCCTTCTGCACTACACACACCTGGCCTCCCCGCCTTCCGGGTGCCAGTGCTGTGCCCTCCGCACAGGAAGTCTCCCTTGAACTTTATATATATATATATATATTATTGATTTCAGAGAGGAAGGGAGAGGGAGAGGGAGAGATAGAAACATCAGTGATGAGGGAGCATCATAGATCAGCTGCCTCCTGCACGCCCCACCCTGGAGATGGAGCCCGCAACCTGGGCATGTGCCCTGACCAGGAATCGAACCATGACCGCCTGGTTCATAGGTCAACACTCAACCACTGAGCTACACTGGTCGGGCTCTCCTTGATCTTTTTGCTTAATTACTATATTAGTCCTGCAGATGAAAGTGGCTCAGTGGCACTTCCTGAGGACGTCCTTCCCTACCTCCCCACATGCAAGGGCAGACCCTCTTGCTTTCTCCCCCACCTCACCATTGAAGGGCTCACCTGTGATACTTGGTCCTTAGCCCCTCCACGGATGGGAGTTCAGCCAGGCCCCGGCTGCTCTCGTGTTTGTCTAGCCCCAGCACCAAGCGCAGTGTCACCCAGCTTCGTTGGAGCACATTCCTCCCTTCTAGGAGTCAGAGAACTCTCCAGTATGCATTATAAAATCTTATTTAGAATAAATATTATATTCCAAAATAATAGCAATTTTAGACAAAATTTTAAAATTTAGAAAATTAAAAAATACTATTACAAAACAAAGTGTACTTTTTGTGTTTCTAATTGGCACAAGGAAAACTTTAGGATTTCTAATTAATTATTAGATGTTAATAAGGTTACAGATGTAGCAGGTATAACTGGAGATTACTAGAGAGCGTTTGGTAGAAGTGCTGAGAACAAACTGTGTTAATTGCTAGAAATACATATTTATACCCTAAACCTATTTCCTTAGAAAATTATAGAAAACAAAAATATACAAGTACATATTCCGTTAGCTATCAGAGCAATGAATCATCACACATCACATAGCCTCTGGAAAAGTCCATTATACGCTGGTCAGAAAATGAAAGCAAATGAGGCAAACAAGTTCTTGGCATCATTCTAGAAATAACTGACCTTGCAGCCCTGCCGGGGTGGCTCGGTTGGGCGTTGTCCTATGCACTGAAAGGTTGCTGGTTTGATTCCTGGTCAGGGCACATGCCCGGGTTGCGGGTTCAATCCCTAGTCGGGGGCGTGTAGGAGGCAACCGATCTATGTTTTGCTCTCACATCGATGCTTTTCTTTTTCTCCCCTCTCCCTCCCTCTCTCTCTAAAAATCAATTAAAAAAATCTTTAGTAAAAAAAATAATCATAATCATAACCTTGCAGACCCTGAAAAGGCTTTGGGAGTCATCTGACCACAGTTTGAGAACTTTGGTATTGACAAACTTTACCTGGCCTACCACTTATTATTTTTTTTTT
This sequence comes from Myotis davidii, assembly GCF_000327345.1. NCBI lineage: Eukaryota > Metazoa > Chordata > Mammalia > Chiroptera > Vespertilionidae > Myotis > Myotis davidii. Next base: position 985,150 of record NW_006290772.1, read on the forward strand.
TAGAGTGATTCATTTATTAGTCCAGTCATAGTCATTGCTCAGAAATAATTCCCCACTTATTTTATAAATAAAGTTTTAGCCCTGGTCAGCAGTTCAATGGTTAGAGCATCAGCCAGCACACCAAAGGGTCATGGCTTCAATTCCCGGTCAAGGGCATGTACCTGGGTTGTAGGTCGGGAAGTGTATGGAAAGCAACCAATCAATGTGCCTCTCTCACATTAATGTGTTTTTCTCTCTCTCTCTCTCCCCCCTCCCTCCCTCCTTCCCTTACACTCTCTCTAAAAAAATATCCTCAGGTGAGGATTAAAAGTAAATAAATAAATAATAAAGCTTCATTGGAACTCATTGAAATGCTAGCTAGCACCCAGCCGATGTGGCTCAGTGGCTGAGCGTCGACCCCTGAAGCGGGAGGTTAGAATTCTATTCCCAGTAAGGGCACATGCCCAGGTTGGCTCGATTTACAGTAGGGGGTGTGCAGGAGGCAGCCGGTCAATGATTCTCTCTCATCATTGATGTTGCTGTCTCTCCCTCTCCCTTCCTCTCTCTGAAATGAATAAAAACAAAAACAAAAAAACACCCTAGCTAGCCACCGAGCGGCTCTGAGTATGAGGTCATACTTTCTGATAAGCTGGTCAGCATGGTCTGTTGTTGTGTGTTAATCTTGTTTTCATAGCTTTGCTAGGACGAGGTTGCTGTTTCTATGAAAATGAAATAAAGCAGTTCCCTAAAAACAGCTCTTTATGTCTTCTAGCTGATGTCAGTGCCCCGTGGGGATTAGCTATACATTCTTGGAGTAGCTGCCACCCTCTGTAACATGGGATTTGCCTCTTGTCCATCACAGGGTGAGCGTGTGCCCGACACGCATGTGGAGAGGTCCTGCCGGCTCACTTCCCTGTGCTGGCACCAGAGCCGGCTGATCCTGGCTGTTGGATGGGAGAGCGGAGAGGTGATCATGTTCAATAAGCAGGAGAAGGAGCAGCATGCGGTCCCCCCAACGCACTCCGCTGACATCACTGTCCTCAACTGGAGCACCAACGGGAACTGCCTCCTGTCGGGGGACAGGGTAAGCGGACACCCACCCGGCGACACTGACTTCAGGTCTCGGCGTTTCCCTGTTCGTGCCGTTAGGGACACGTTGGGAAGGGTGCTAAGGACCAAATTATTTGAAACGTGTGGTTGCCAAATGGAGTTGACCCTGTCAGGTGTCATGGGAGAGTTTGTTTTATATTGGAAGCAAAGTTTGACAATTTTATTCTACCATCCCACCCTATGGCAGAGGCATGTCTGTCATTTTTAAAACGAACTTTTCTAGGTAACTGTGTTCATAAAGATGGCCGAATGCCCCGGGTACTGTCACTTTTATGGCATCACCAAATCACCGGCTTCCCTGAACATATTTCTTCATTGCCTAGGAGTCCCTGGTCCTGATTGTGTAGCTCAGGCAGTTCCACCTGCTTCGTTTGTCCCTCGGGACACTTGGCAGTATTGGAGACGTGTTTCGTTGTCACAAAGGAGGGGGGCTGCTCGACCTGCATCTAGTGGGTAGAGGCCAGAGAGATTGCTCACCATCCTACAAGGCACAGAACAGACCCCACACAGAAGACCAACAGTGGCCAGGTTGAGAAACCCCGTTCTAGACTCAATTTGATTCATACATGTACAGCAGAAATTTTGCAGTGTGTTCATTTACCACATGTTTGAGGTAATACAGTTACATGTTTCAAATTTCAAAAGCCATGAAATGGTATGTACTATGAAAAGCCTCTCTAGCCCTAGCTGGTTTGGCTCAGTGGATAGAGCGTCAGCCTGAGGACTGAAGGGTCCTGGGTTCGATTCTAGTCAAGGGCACGTGCCATGGTTACAGGCTCCTCGCTGGCCTGGGCCCTGGTCGGGGCGGGTGCAGGAAGCAACCAATCCATGAGCTTCTCTCACGTGGATATTTCTGTCTTTCCCTCTCTTCCACTTTCTCTGTAATCAGTGGAAAAATATCCTTGGGCAAGGATTAAAAAACAAAAAGTAAATAAACTTCAAGAAAGAAAAGCCTCTCCACCCATGCCCATCAGTTTCCGCCTCTACTCTCTGGCATCCATAGCGTCTTAAAGTCACATAAAAATGCATTCTTTCCCCAACTTCCAATTTTGCAAAATTTCAAATCTTGAAAGAATAGTACAAGGGACACCCATATACCCTTTACTAGTACATAAACTCACTAGTTATTAACATTTTGACACATCTACTTATTCTCTCTCTCTCTCTCTCTCTCTCTCTCTCTCTCTCTATAT